>NC_077231.1:177864165-178164165 GCF_027887165.1 Monodelphis domestica
GCACTAGGAAAGGATGTGATTAATTAGGAGGCTGATGCAATAATCTACATGAGAAGTGATGAGAGCCTGAACTAATATGGTATCTTTGTGAGGAGAGAGAAAGGAGAAGATCTGAAATGACATTATTTGGCACCTAAATGGATGTGTAGAATAAGGAAAAGTGAGGAAACCAGGATAATTCTGAGGTTATGAACTTGGGAGACTGGAAGGGTGATGGTGCCATTGACAGAACTAGGGAAATTTGGAAGAAGGGAGGGTAGTTTGAAATAGATGTTTTGAAGGAAATAGAATCAATTTAGTTTGGGATATGTTAAGTTTAAGTTGTCTAACAGATATAGATGCAATCTACTCAAGAATTTGGGAGGGGAGAATATCATATTTACATATGGAAAGGTTTGGTGTTGGAAAGCAAAAGAACCATCTCTATATTTTTTGGTCAGAAATTGGGGGAAAGAAAGATAGAATAAAGATAGAGTCAAGGAGTTTTAAGATGAATTAGAGAAAATGGAGCTCAGGTTGAATGGCCAGCATTTTTTTCCATTTTGTAAGAGAGAAAGATCCTCAGCTGAGAGAGATGATATAGTGAAAGATGTGAGAAGCTTGAGGAGTGAAGAGAAGATTTGGAACAGATTCCTGAGGCAAGGAATCATTTATGGAAAACTAAAAGGACAGCCTGGCTGCAATTACATTCCAGTTGAAGTTATTTAACATAAATTTGAAATATATCCATTCAGCACCATTGTAAAACATACTTTCAGAAGTTCAGAAGCTCTGGAGGGATGGAAGAGGTAGACAGTGTGGGAATCCAGGACTAAGCTTCAGAAAGAGAAGATCAGGCTAGACAAGAGGTATCCTATTTAAGAGTAAAACTCAGGAAACAATTAAAATGGATAACTATTGGGTTAAGGATAGAAAGGGAAGAAAGTGAAATCAAAGAAGATTTAATGAGCTAAGAAAGTAATAAAGAGTAAATGGTTTAGGTGAGGCATGGGTAGAGATAATAGGTTATCTTCAAATAAGGGAATGTCAGAGTTTCTAATTAAGGAAGGAGGAACACTTGTGAGTAATGGCATTCGACTGTAAATTCTTCAAGGGCACGGGTTCTCTTGTGCCTCTTTTTGTATCCCCAACCCTTACAGTACCTGGCATATACTAGATGCCTAATACATGTTTTCACTAGAGAGATGAGGAGTGACCTGGAGTGGCTGTGACACAAATCACTTAATTTCTTCGAGCCTTAGGAAACTAAGAAGGCACTGAGGGCACTAGTAGAAGGAGCTTCCTCATCTGGAACTTCCCAATACCAATAAGGTTGCAAGCATAGTCCCTACCATCATCCCTACATACTATAAAAGGCAGTATTCTATAGATGCTGAGAAGTGTTAATGATTAATAAAATCATAACAGTTCCCAATTATATATAAGTAGATGCCTTTTAGGGTACTTAGGTACAGTAACTTATGTGCAATAAACAAAAAATATATTTTTTTAATTCTCTATTAACAAAGATAGAATCCTTCTAACAAAATCTTGTAAAAAATTCTCACATTTCTAAGTGTGGAGAAAGAAACATAGAATTCATATCTATTTTGATAGATTGAAATTAGCTATCACTAATAGAATTTTTCCATGTCTTCTGTTTAATAAGGAGGAGAAATACATTTTCATAACACACCTGAGCTTTAAGACAAAGCTTATTTTTTGTTATAAAACTAAATCTCTGTTTGTTCTCAACAACCACCTTCTTCCAATGTTAATAAAACACAACTGGCCTGGGATTCAGGCTAATCTCTTCAATGTCCTGGAAAGAAGCCAATGAACTAAGCACTTCATAAGAGGATGATTATTCTAAACAAAGGATTAATATAGCCAATATTTCCAGTGTTTGTTTTCAGAGGAGGAAATAAGATAGGTTCTTTGTTGGCAAAACTATTCTCATTGGATGACAACAGCATGGTGGACCCTTGGGCACAGTTAGTGCTATTCTAACAGAAAGCTGTTAGCATTTCCCTATGGAATTCCTTTGGTGCTTTCTCAGCTGAAGGTATTGTGGTACTGAGGAAGTCACACAGGTAGTTAAGGACATAACTAGGGTTTAAACCAGGTTCCTCTTGATGTAAATCCAGGGCTTTTCTCACTATACATCACTGACTCACAGCCCTTACAGTCTATAATAGGGAACAAAAGCAATGTTCCTTCTGTTATTCTACCAAATTACTCAGCTTTTAGATAGTATCGGCAGTGATAGATCACATTAAGTCCTCGGCCCTGTGCTACAATGCTTCCTGGTTATCTAGTAGAGACAAATGTTTTAAGGGCAAAGGAGAGTCATATAACATGCAGGCATGATGTCAGGTGAAGCCTTGTATTTATCATTAATCCCTTACTATATAACAGATAGCTCAAAGGGCTTTTTGTTGTTTGCTTCTAATCTATTATAGCCAGCATAGCCTGAATGGAATGATTTGGCTTTAAAAGTTCTTTTCATTGCCTTCTCTGTTTCTCAGTCTTTTGCTCATTATGCATTTTTTCCTAAAGATTGGAAGCTTGTCTATCTGATATGCAGTCAATGAGAGATTTGCACTTTATCCTATTTAGGCATTTAATTTGGATATTTCTGCAGGCAAATCCTGCAGATAAATTCAAGAACAAAAGTCACCCTACTCTCTGGTCACTGAACATCTCAGACAGGTCACAACTGGATGGATACATATGCAGAAGAGAAATAGGTTTAGAATTCTAGGAACTAAAATATTTCATATTTCAGTGGCTTCCCATTGCCATTTTAACTCACCAAATGCTCTCTTAAAATCTTCCTTTCCTAATGCTTCAATGTCTGAAACCTATATACCCTAATCTTGCTAACTTACAATGGCAAAAGAAAGAAGTCCTTCAAATTTCACAATTCAGCACTTATTAACCACCTACTATGTACAAGCCAATGTTTTAGGACCTGGTGTTATAAAGGGTAAAGGTTGGGGTTGATTAAGTTAGTCAAGCAAGTCAGTCCTCCCCACTTAACAGTAGCCAATAATCTGATAGTATTGTCTAAATTAATCCGAGCAATTAATCAGAGGATGTTCTGATTGGTTAAGGAGCTTGGTCAGGCTAGGAGGAGACTGAAAACAAACAAAGCCAGTGAGTCAGTTTGGAATGGAGGACAGAAGCTTCTGGCACCTTAATTTAGGTGGAAGTCTTCCAGCAAAGATGCTGAGAAGGAAGAGAAGGAATTTGGAATTGAGGATGGGAGAATGGCCAGGTTTCAGCCAGTCTTGTTATCTGTTGCACCCTGCTTAGAGAAAGGTCTTGTGAACTTCAAAGGATGCAGAGGTTTTTTGTTTTTTTTTAACTTCCCTTTGGTGTCTTAGACCTAGTAGAATTCTTGAAATAGGATTGGGTTCTGCATTTGTTGGCCAAGAACA
Organism: Monodelphis domestica; assembly: GCF_027887165.1. Classification (NCBI taxonomy): domain Eukaryota; kingdom Metazoa; phylum Chordata; class Mammalia; order Didelphimorphia; family Didelphidae; genus Monodelphis; species Monodelphis domestica. The sequence goes on from NC_077231.1 coordinate 177,867,588, forward strand.
TACTTAGACACATCGAGAAAGGAAGCTTCTAGATTCTGCAAGAAGTCCAGCAGAGAAGCTACATAATGATGCCAAGTGAAACTTGATGAGGACCTCAGTAAAGAGAAAAAATTCTAGCAACCAGGGGCTGTGAGTTAACCCTTTGCCCGTATTTGTTTTTGAGGCTTAAGCCCACTTTTGCCTGGATTTAGTGTGAACTGAAAGAAATCTATATTACAAACTTTTGGGAGATAGTTTATACTAACTGCCTTTTAATACCACCTTATTAGAAAAACTAATTAAGACTGATTAATTGACATTAACTCATAATCATAAGGGTTGTAAATGAAAGCATTAGAAAAAACACTTCCAAACTGAGCAGTGAAGTAGGGGCTTGAATCCCAAATTATTAGATCAAGATGACATATGGAAGAATAGTCCCAGATTACTGTTAAATTTGGGGTCTCCTCTAGCACATGGCTCAAAAGAAAGTAAAGAAATTGGACCTATAGTCAAGAAATGTACTTCTTACTGGCACCATAGTATCCAATCTTTATATGGGGGGGGGTTCCTCAAATCCCAAGTCCATTGGCAATCCCCAGATAAGCCCTGGTAACTTTATTATCTGACATCTTTACCTCCACCATCAAGGAAATCACAAGTTACCTTCATCAGTATTTAAAGGCCCCTTTTATTTAAACATTAAAATTAACAGAAAAGAAGTCAACCCAAGCCCACAGAGAGTCAAGAGAACCTCTACTTCTCTCCAGGGAAGAACTCTATTGTGGAGAACTATTCTGTTTTCATCAGTTACAATAATAACTTGGGCTGGCCAGCAAAGAAAGATATTAAGGATCATTCATTGACATTTGTGCTCCCTTTGGGGTCATTTTGTGTGCCCTGCACTGTTTTACCACTAAGTGCTTCAAATTGGTGCTATATTGATATGATATCACACTCAACCACTTCATTAATGTCCCTTTACATTAGTCACTTGCACCTTTTTCTGAAGGACAAAATGGTGCACCTGTGCTCATCTGGGTCATGGTTGCTAACAACATCTGTTCCCCTCACTCATCCCAAACAAGGCTCTAGGTCTTCTCTTCCTCTATATTTTATTATTTGATAATAACAGAGGCTCCCAAAGAACTAAATTATCAGATTTTTAGGTCCATTTGTCCATATCTAACCTCTCTCCTGACTTTTAATCTCACATCTCCAATTGACTATTAGTTATTTTAGACTGTCTGTCCTTAGATATCTTAAACTCAACATTTCCAAAACTGAACTCACCATTAACTCCAAACTATCTCCTCTTTCCTACTTGTTGAGGGCACTATCATTCTCTAAGTAACCCCAGTTCACCACTTAATTCTACATTCACAGTATCTCTTGTGTATACCTCCTTTTCTATGGATACTGTCACTGCCCTGATACAAGCCCTTATCATATTATACTTGGATAATTATAATGACTTGCAGAAACTTCCTGCCTCAAGTCTCTCCCCACTCCAGTCAATGCTTCATAATGTTCCTAAAGTTCAGGTCTGACCATTTTAAGCTATTCCCTCCCCCATTCAAGAAACTCCAATGACTCCTTATTACTTCCAGGATCAAATGCAAAATCCTCCATTCAACTTTTAAAGCCCTTACTAACATGGCCCCTCTCTACTTTTCCAGTCTTCTTATATCTTATTCTCCTCTAAGTAATCTATGATCCAGTATCACAAAGACCTGCTTGCTATACTTTGCACAAGAAACTCAAAATTCTGATTCCAGGTACTTTAATAAGAAGCCTTTCCTGGTCCAACATGATGTTAGTTCCTCCTGAGATTACCTTTAATTTACTCTGTCTATGTCTTCTTTGTGCATAGTTGACTACATGTTGTCAACCTTGTTAAATTATGTTTCTTGACAACAAGAACTGTTCTTGACTTTTTTTTCTATCCATAGTATCTCCATATGACATAAGGTTATAAGTGCTTGCTGACTGCCTCAGACTATTATGTTTGTCTGCATGTCTTAAAACTTTTGGCTTTTTTTATACCTACATTGCATGACCCAACATTTCCATGCAAATATATATTAAAGTATATATGAAAATGTCTTCTTGAAATGCTCAAACAGATCTGTTTTATTCTGCTGGTTGTTTTACACTCCTATTTTATACTGCCTCTATTTTACTTCCTTCCTTTTCATTTGTTTGTCAGTATTCTTCCCATTCATTTAAGTACCCTCCACTGAGTCTTTAGGTTTTAAGGGAGCAGACACACTCCTTCTCTCTTATTTTCTATATCTAACCTTCTCCTGGGCTTCAGAGTTAGATTATAAAAAAAACCTTCTTCAAAGATCTCCTAAAACATAAAAGGGAAGGTCAGAAACCAGCAGGTCACTATATGCTGTATAATTTTGTGGAAAAGGGGAAAGTCAAAGGGAGAAAAATCTGTATTCTTGAAATGTGTGGGTTGAGAGTAACTGAAAAAATAATTGAGTTGTAACTGGGCTTGCAATATTTGTACTGAAAAGAAAATATGGCCAGGAAATAAAAATCTGGTAAAATGACCCCTGTTGTCTTTGTGTTCTTGGTGGAAAAGATAATTATAAAAAATGTAGTGATGTTAAAATATGAAAAATAAGAAGCTAAAAAGGAATAAGATAATTTGATGTAATTCTAAAAGCATCCAGAGAAGGCTTGGAAGCATAAAATATCCACTTAAGGTAATTCATGTAAGCAGACAGAAAGGTATTGAGGGAGAAGAGCAAATAGATAAAGAGGAACTGTGAAGAAGAGAGAGTAAAATCTACTTGAACAGGGTGTTGAGTGGTTATAGATGGGTGTAATTATAATCCATAACCAAGGACTAGAGGAGGTGAGTTGATGAGCTAAGAGTACCACTTAGAATGACAACCTAAAATACTGACAAAATGGAATGACAGGTTTGCCAATCCTTTGTACCCTTAAGATTCTCTCACAATGTAAAATAATTGTTTTCACTTTCATTAGGAAGGTGAATTTTCAATGAGGTTATAGGGAATGTAAAGAGAAAATACTAAAAAGGCCAGGTCTTTGAGGGAGAAAGTATCTCAGTTCCTTTAGGCAGAGGTGGCAATATTCTTCTTTTGGGGCTGCCCCATTTCATCATACCTCTGGCCAAGTTTCTGCCCTATCTCATAGGTCCCTTTTGACTAAACTAATATTCTTTTTCTAAAGAGAGCTTTGGCATCTTCCCTTTAAATGAAGCCTACCTAAATGGAATAGAAGTTGGATCTACACATAGACCATATTCTTATAACTAGTATCTCCAAACTCATTAAGAGGCATATATCTATCAATGTTTACATAAACATACAGAGTTGTATATATGTGTGTATACACGCATACTGATAATGGAACAGATACAGCAATAGATAAGCATTTATTAAGCGATTACACTGTTTCATAAGTGCCTCTTTTGCCAAATATTTTAAATAAGTATAATATAATTTATGTATTTAAATGTGGCACATTTATTTTTCAAGGGTTTGATTTACTATTATTAACAACCCTGGAATGTAGGTGGTATTATAAATCTCCATTTAAAGATGAGGAAACGGGGTTAAGTGATTTGTCCAGGGTGCCACCACTAGTGGCTGAGGTAAGATTTGCATTCAAGTTTTCCCAATTCCAAACCCAATACTATAGGGGCACCGAGTCACCTAGTTGCCTATGACAACAGTTGTATAATCTGCCTGGGCTTGAATTTCCTTAGATGTCTAGACGGACATAGATTCATGACACATTAGAATCAGAATTTGTGTATATAGTGCCATTTGACTTTAATTTAAAATTTTTATTGGTTTGTAACTAGAACAAACCTAAAATTCCAGATTACTGAGTCTAAACCCATAAAAGACCCAACTAAACCGCAACATACCTGTACCCAGAGGGTAGATTGGACGAACCCTGAACCAGACGTGAAGTAGCATGACATGGATGAGATAGTCTTTAAGTTTACTTGGTAGCTCCACTAAGTCAGTGATTTCATAAAGTATTCTAAAATAAGCTCAGTCATCTCCAGGAATAAAACAGCAATGAACAATGAAGGAAAACTTTCAATCTGATTCTGCTCAACAAACAAGAGATTTTCAGTTTTACTCCAGGGCAAAAGAGTTTTCATTTTCTTCAGTGAGAATACCCTCAAGCGCTTTTTACTCTCCCCACCCTAATCTACATAATAATGTGGCTAATTTTCTTAATATCCCTGGCATACACATGGGAAAGAAGAAAAGAACTGGTTATCTTAAAAATGCCCTGTATTGGGGGGTTTTAATTTTAATTTCCCTTATATTTCTTTTATATTACCATAGGCTATTATTTTCTCTCTTACCATTACATTTACTAAGCACCTTCAGTCTGCATTAAAACCATTCATTTCAAGAAACTTTAATGAAACCCAACTATGATAAGGCACTGGGTCAGGCTCTCTGACTCTAAAGGAAATAGGATAGCAAATGAACTCTGATAATAGAGACTATCTTTATCTTTTTTTGTTGTCTCATTGTTTGGTATAGTGCCTGGAATATAGTAGGCACTTAATAAATGCTCACTGATTTCTCCCCTAAATTATCTTACTCTCTAATGGGGTGAATAGGAGGGATTAATAACATGTGAACAAATTATGGTTCCAGCAAATATCTGATAGCTGGAAAGGAGGCTAAAGGAGTTGAAGAAGGAAAGATTTTTTTTTCTTAAGTTTGGAGATTCAGAGAAGGTTTTGTTTGGGAACCTAGGGTATGCTGTGTTGGCAAACCTATGGCACAGTGCCAGAGGGCAATGCTCCATTCCCACTCTTCACCAAGCCTGAGGACATTTCTCATATCACCCATCCCTCTGCTCAGCAGCCCAATGGGAGTGCTTCCTCCCTCCCCTGTCTGGGGTAAGGGGGCAGCTGACATGTGGTATGAGATCTCTAAAAGGTTCACCATCACTGGCATAGAGTATATTTCTGCATAGGTGGTAACATAATATCAAAGAAGAATTGCCCAGGAAAACAAGTAGGGTAAATTGTATTGTCAAAGAAATGTGTGCATGGAAAAGGAGGCAGGCCAGTCATTTAGATAGACATGGGCTAATGGAGTCCATAGAAAGTCAATAAAGATAGAGAGATGCCCACAGAAATGTTGGGTAGACCCACCATGAAAGGCAAGAATTCTATAGGACGTAAGGAATGGAAAGGCTGTGATCTCAATCTTTGAAAAATCCACATTAGTGAGAATTATGTGTTTAACCAAGCATCTCAGGATTAACATACTGCATTATTAAAACAGATGTAAAAGTAAATATATATGTTTTCCCCTTTGGGAGTGTAAGTTAGATATATTTGCTTTGTATATACAATATAAGACTTGATGAGAGAGAGAAGTTTCAGTACAACAATTTCAACTGAGAAATATCTAAAACTCTTTCAATAACTGGCAACTTCTCTGTAACTCAAAATCTTAGAAAGTTGTCTGGGGACAGTGAGGAGTTAAATGACTTGTCCAGAGTCTCTCAGCCAGTATGTGTCAGAACAGTAAAAGATATTTATATAGATGGATATACTAAGTAACCATATGGAAACAAGAACAACAGAATTAGCTAATCATCTAGATATTTCCAGATATCTAGGTGCAATGAAACAGAAAAAAAAATTCACAGATAGTGCAACATTCTGCTAACATATGCCTGGTGGTCATTACTAAACAGAAATTTGTTAAGAGAAAAAAGAAAGATTGAGGAATAAAAGAAATTGCAAAGGACAGAAAAAGGATAGATTCCTAGGAGATAGCAGGACTGTAATTATACTGACAGTCAAACTTCTGGAGTTACAAAGACTTGGGTTCAAATCTAATCTCATACATTTACTAGGTGAATAACCCTGGGTAAGTCACTTAACCTCTAAATGCCTCAATTTCCTTAGCTTTAAAATGGGGATAACAATAGCATCTACCTCAAAGGACTGCTGTGAGGACCAAATGAGATGCTAGTTGTAAAATGCTTGGCACTGACCCTTTCACACAGTAGGTATTGCATAAATGTTTATTCCCTTTCCCTTCATTCTAGGATTTTTTTTTCTCAGTATTTCTCAATCAATCAGTCAATATTTATTAAGCATCTATTATGTGCTAGGCAGGGTCGCAAGCACTGTGAATACAAAAAAGATACATAACACTGGCTCTCCTCTTGGTCCTTAAGGGAGCTCCCAACAGTGAAAGACTGGCTTAAAATGCCGATGTACCCTCAAAGAAAGGACTGTACTATTAATCTTGCTGGCACCACTGGAGTAGATAATGAGTCTCAAAGATCCCCTTTGACACAGGTTTCTTTCTCCTAAGCCTGTTCCACACTTCCCAATATCCATGCTGGATAAATTTAGCAAAGGGAAACTCCCTCCTTAAAATGGAAAGGTAAATGATGAGAAAGCAAGTAAGGATAACGTCTTATAAGAGGAATGGAGAAAAAGATAGTTTTTAGGTCAGAAGGACAAGTTTTGCTGTTAGAATCCTGGCAGTGATCAACTTATTGAATGAAGCACTTTGCAATTAACCTCTAATGCCTCTGTACTGGTAGGTGGTGCCTTCAGGACCACATCAGCACCAATGGGTTTTTGTTTTTGTTTTTAGGCAATAATGTAACGAGGGGGATTGAGGGTGAGTTTTTGACAAAATATATTTTGTGAGTCATCATTTGTTTTGCCATGCTATTTAAATTAAAGAATTATGACCCAATTTCTCTTCTCAATTGAAGAAAAATATCTAAAAAAAACTTGAACATTGGAGAGAACTGCAAGATATAAAATAAATTAAAAAGGAGACTACAAACATGACATTCTGAGCAAAAATGAAGTCTAGCAATAATAATGCTTGTCCTATATTAAAAACAAACTAGCAAACCTGAAAAACTATGTGGTTACTCAAAAGCTAAATCTCAGTTTAGGTCAATAACTCCTTGGTCACTCCCTTAGAGGTAACATGGAGGCACAGTGGCATCAAGGAGACCTGAGTTCAAATATGGCTTCAGACATTTACTACTTGGGTGATGTTGGACAAAAAAGACACTTAACGTCTGATTGCCTGATAAAAGGATCCACTGGAGAAGAGAATGGCAAACCATTCCAATACCCTTGCCAAGCAAACTGCATGGATAGCTTTGGTCAAGGCTCTAAGTCTGATATGAAGTTACCTAAGGGCAAGGTTTGCTTTGTTTTTGTTTTTCTATCTCAAATATAGTGCTTGGCAAATAATAAGCATTTAACAAATGTTTACTGAATTGCATTCACTAGCCTTTGAGAGAAAAACAAAAACAAACAATCCTGAGAATCAATGACCAAAATAGGATAAAAAATCATTTTAAAATTTGTGATGCTAAAGATAGGAAAGAAGCAAGGTCCTTTCCTCTAGTAGAGACTTTCCTAACTAACCCTGTGGATTATATACTGTAGTTGTCCAATCCTCATATACAGAAAAAAATGGTAGCATGGCTTAACAGCAGAATAAATATACCAAAATCAACCATTCAATAATTTCTAAACATTTATTAAGCACCTACTATATGCCATCACTGTGCTAAGTGCTTTCTAAAGCTGCAGGACACTGGATTTTGGCTGAACTGAAATTAATTTCATTCTTCTCACGAAATCACACCAAATATTCCAAGCCTTAAAGAGGGCTGTAGCAACACTCTTTGTATGTCTGCAAAAACAGAAAAGCTGGAACTGTCAACACTGCTTCTGTAGTTATTTAAAATACATTATGCCATATTATATGATTTGCTACTTTGCAAAGTTTTAACACGTCTGCTTCTATAAATGTATTCTGCAGTTGGAGCTATGTTGGGGACATGGCTAACGAAAAGCTCTTTAGTACCAAAGCTTTTATCACTCCTCTACCTGGGGACTTGGAAATACATACAAAGACTGCTTGGGCAGGTGGATGTGGAAACCAATTCTTGCCCCATGCATACACTCATGATGAATTCTGAATACATCATGCTTTTTTAAGGAGATCAATTAATATGGGGAAATGGGAAGACAGTCAAAAGTAATCTAAACACCCAATGGAAGTCCTTTCAGAATCCCCTCTCTCACGGAACAGAAAACTATATTTATAAGCAATGGAAGTGTCTTACTTGTTAGCAACCAAGCGCATGACAGTCCAGTCTTTTGGAAACATCTCGGGTCGTATCAGTATTCGAAACACAGTAAAAATCTGTAGCAGGAAATCCTGGGAGAGGATGGGGGAAAAAAAGAAATGTTTTTTCCTTCTCATTTTACTGTAGTTGTTAACACATACAAACAATTTAAAAAAAAACAGAAAAGAAACAATATCAAAAATTGCTTGAGCTAATTGCATTTTCCAAACAAAACCACTGTAGAAAAGAGGAGTCACATACTCTAGCAAATGGACACAATAATGAATTCTTTTCCTTCCATTTCTGCTTTTCCTTCCTCCCTATTCCCACCCCTTCCCTTTTCATGTAATTAGAGCATCTCTTCATCCTTTAAAACTCCTAATCACTCTCTAGGCTCCCAGTGTTTAGTTACAAGAAGATCTCTGAATGACTTGCATTAGCATGCAGAAGATGAAGGCCAGAAACATTACAGGACTTAGTACAATGCATAGAATACATGAGTTGGGAATCAGGAAGATCTGGGTTCAAATTTAACCCCAGATGCTAACTAATGAACTCTGCCCTAATTTTATCAACTGTAAAAAGGGGATAATAATAGCACCTCTTTCTCAAATGAGATATCTGTAAAGTGCTTAGCACAGTGCCCATGCACATAGTAGAAATTATATAAATGTTAGCTATTTCCATTAGACTTGGAGCTCCTTGAGGGGCAGAGACTGTCCAGTACCTCTTTTTTAATGTACTGCACTTAGTACTATATCTGGCACATAGTAGTCAGAAATGTTAAGTGACTGATTAATACTTCCTTCTTCACAGTAACAAGACGCTTCAAACAAGGAGAAATTTGGGATTCTGGGATCATGACTATTTTTCTTTTTCAATTTCAGAAATTTATGTTTAAATCTAAAAAAAAGACATCTTGAGTAAAACTCCATTCTCTTACTTATTTGCATGTTGTCTCTTCCATCTGAATATGAGCTCCTTAGGACAGGGACCATGTTGCTGCCTTTTATTGTGTACTCAGAAATTGACATGATGCACAGCACATCATAGGTGCTTAAGAAAGGTTCACTGACTGACTGATCTTCATATTACTGAGACTATAAAGAGTTTTAGATTTGGTAATCAGAGATGTAGATGGCCCAGTGAATAGACAACCTGAATTTGATGTCCAGTCAGGCAAAGATGAGTTCAAGTCCTGCATTGGACACTAATAACTATGTAACTCTGGGGTAGTCACTTGATTTCTCTCTCAGATCCACTTCTATAAAATGGGGGGAAATAGTCTTTTTTCCCCAGACATGTGAGGATTAAATGACATACCATATGAAAAGCATTTTGTAAACCTTAAAGTGTCATGTAAAGGGTAGTAATTATGACAGTTCATGCCAGTTTGGGAGTCAGTTTTTCCTCTAAAGAATAAAGTTGTCTGACTAACAAATCATTAAGGTTCCTTCCAAAGTTCCTTGTAACAGCTTTTGTCTGCACTGTATGGAATTTTTCAAAAAACTGAACTTAGAAGATCAGGAAATAACTCTAAAGGCTTAAAGGCATTCTTCAAAGATGACATGCCAGAGGGGTGGACACATTTGCAGAACAGCTTCTTCTGAACTGACCAAACAAAGTAATTTGACAAATAACCTGTTGTTGTCCTTCAAAATGCCCTTTTCCAAAACAGATATCTAATGGGGAATCAATGTACTACCACAATATTATGCCTTTCCTCCTTTTGGAAGGAAACCAAGAAGATAAAATACCCTTTGAAAAATCAAATAGGATGGCTGGCTGGCTGGCTGGCTGGCTGGCTGGGTCTCTCTCTCTCTCTCTCTCTCTCTCTCTCTCTCTCTCTCTCTCTCTCTCTCTCTCTCTCAACTCCTTTCCCTCATTGTCTCTGTCTCTTAACCAATTTAGTTTTATTCTAGAACCATTAATAAGCAAAGTCCAAAAAGAAGACTGATAATCCTAGAGGTCTCAAGAAAGTATGCCTCTATTTCTCTGATGTTTGAAATGTAGCAGTAAAATGTTGTAAACTAAAATGCTAGAGTTTTGTTTAATAAACCCAGTAACACATCTGTTAAACATATAAATGGTTAAAGTTGTCACTCAATTCAACAGAAAACAGGAAGAGAAAAAAATACTTCTTGCATTTTCCAGATATACACTAACAGCTTTTTAAATGAAGTCAATAAATATTTTGACCAGGTTTTGTTTTAAGGTTTTTTCATCTCATCATACATGTCTCCATTTGTGGAATTCTAGCCCTTTACAGAAAGGAAGTCACCTGTAGGTAAAAATGGCCACGGAGGTGGGGGATTGGGAGGTGGAATCCTGATCATTTAGTCAATGACTCTACTTTTCTGTCTCTAACTTAAAAGGAAGATGAGGGTTTTTTTTAAATTTTTAAGTTTTTCCTCTAGGAGTGGGGGGTGGGATAAGGAAGGGGCTGTTGTTAAATTGAAGTGCTGGAACTCATCCAAGGTGCTATTTCCAATAATCTTCCCTAAATATTTAGTTGCCTTTATAGTAGCAAATGGTTTTTGTCAGAGAAAAAAATATTGTTTGTTTGTTTTCCTCCACCCAACAACAATTTGGGCAGCTAAGTGCAGCAGTGGATAGAGCATAGAGTTTATGTTAGGAAGAATTTAGGAAGACCTGAATTCAAATCCAGCCTCATATACTTAGCTGTGTGACCCTGGGTGAGTCATTTAACCTTGTTTGTCTGTTTTTTCATCTATAAAATGAGCTAGAGAAAGAAAAGGCAAACCACTCCATAATTTTTCTCAAGACAATCCCAACTATTGTCACAAGGAGTCAGACAAGACTAAAAATGACTGAACAACAACAATAATTTAATAATGAATTTTTTTAGTATTTAAATAAAACCATACAAACTCTTATAGTAATACTGTTTAGATGATGGGAAAATACAGAAGGAAGATAAATGTCACATACTCTACAAGTTTTAAGTTGATTGCCAAAAGGCAATATTGTCCATTGCTTCAGTCAACATAAAAGATGGCACAATAATGGAATCATGAAAGGAATTCGAGGAAAAGGTTCCTTTAAGAAAATTTCCTCTGGAAGATTCTCCACATCTTCATCCACTAATCAAATGTAACAATGGCAAAGGTTTCTACTGTACCTTGAATAATAATTAATAAAGTATATATTATCATTATTTTTGTTATGTAAAATCTGAATGCTGAACTTGGATGGGAGGTAGGGAGTTTAGGAAAGACATTTTTCCATTTGACATAAAGAAAGACCTTTCCATGTGCGGAAATTTGATACCCATTGGATTTATTATCTTGAAACCCTTAGGATTCACAGAAAACAGCAGAAGAGACCTGAGAGATCTTAGTCAAACCCCTTCAGAGTAAAACAGGCAGATTAGGTCTTTGAATTATAGCCAGTTTCAGTGAGGGGTGTGATTGCAATGTCAACTTTAAGAAATCATTAATGGATCAACTAAGATCACAAACTGAAAGATTCCTCTAGTATTAGGTGAATTGATATCTGATATTTTTAAGAAAACTGTCTTCTTTCACTAAAAAATGAAGCACCGGTGATAATGTCGCATGACCTAGTGGGAAAGGTGCTCAAAGTAATATTTCCACTCAATGATCAAAGATTCTTTCCTTGTTGTGTTCTAAGATTCAGCAGGCAGATTTTCCTTCTGACTATTAACCTATGTAGTAAATGCTCTATCATTCACATTTGTGGAGGGTAAAGGAATTGCGTACTAGAGCATATTTAAACATTTTAAAATCAAAGAATCATAGTTCTAACACCAGATGGGTCCACATAGATTATCTAGTTTAATTCTCTCATTTCAAAGATTTGGAAACTGAGGGTCCATGGAAGTTAAGTGATTGGTCTAAGGTCACATGGATAAGGGGAAGAGGTAGGATCTGAACCCAGGACCTCTGCCTCCAGAGGCAGTGTTTTTTCCATTGGAATACACAGCTGCAAATATTTCTCTTTGGTTTTAGAGGGGTTTTTTTCTTTTTTACTTCAAATTGAAATTGGATTGTGTGAGATACTTTGGAAATAAATTAATTCAAAATGGAACCACACAGTATGCTAAACTGATTCAAGATAAAATGGGAAGAATTGTTGTTTGTTTCGGTATCCTAACTCTCTTCCATGCAACTCACTCCAGGTTGGTGGAGGGGGATCTGATGTAAAAGTATTATAGATCAATAAACAATTAGTAAGCACCTACTATGCTCCAGACACTGGACCAAGTGTTAGATACAGAAATGAAAATGGGACAAAAGACAATCCCTTCCCTCTAAGAGCTTACAATGGAGTGGGTGAGACAACAGGTGAATACATATATGCAAAGCAAGCTAAGGAGAGGAGAAATAGGAAATAATTGACAGGAGATAGGTAGGCACTGGAATTAAAAGGGGTTGGGTAATACTCTGGACCAACTTTGTAAAAATGGAATAGTTTAAGCGGAAAAGTTTGTGTTTCAAAAATCTTCCTTAAATTTAGGTTTATAGTTCACAGAGGGGTTGTAAGATCAACAAAGCAAGCTCTATAAAGAACTCTAGTCAGGAACTCTAATGCCTATGAAAGAAAATAATAAACTGAATAGGGACTCTCAAGAAACTTAAAAAGGAAATCTGCCACAGATTAAGTGTTATGAAGTTAAGTTGGCTTGTAGAGTATGAGAAGCTGGTAAATAATATATGATAATTTGACATTAAGCATAACATTAAACAGAATCAATGACTTTTATGGAGAGAAAGCTGTTTTATCTGATAAACAAACATTAGAAAGGTGGGCTCTCTTCCCTTTAAGCCTGAGGTGCCCTAACCTATGTTATGAAAACCTTTACATAGTAGTGAAACCTTATGGCCCCACTCTCAGAAATCATGGGTTTTCATACATAAAATGAAAGTAAATGCCAAATTTCATGAAAAGTAAGTTATATAAACTGCTTTTTTCGGCTAAGTTCATGGACTCTCTGAAATCTATCCATGGATACAATGACATATGAAACAGGCATTTTTCAAACTTTTTAAAAATTACAGATTTGCTCTAAAAGAATATCTAACCAAAACTAGCAACATAAAAACACCCTAAAACATCAGTTTATTATGGGAAGAGGCTATAATTTATTCCACTGTTTTCAAAATATAAGTTATAATAGAACACTATTGTCCGATAAGGAATAACAAGCTGGATGATTTCAGAAAAACCTGGAAAGATTCACATGAACTGATGAAAGAAGTGAGCAGAACCAGAAGAACATTATACACAGTAATAGCACGTGTGAATGACCTGTTGTTTTCAGCAAAATAGTGATCTAAGAAAATCCCCAAGACTCATAATACAAAATATCATCCACCTCAAAAAAAACCTGGCGAGTTCTGAATACAGATCAAAACATATATTTAATTTTCTTTATTTCATTTTTTTGTTGTTTAAGATCTGTTACAAAAATGATTAATATAGAAAAATGTTTTACATTATTGCACCTGTAATATCTCTATCAGATTTTTTACAGTCTCAGGGTTAGGGGATTTGAAAGAAAGAGAGAGGGACATAGAAAATTTGGAACTCAAAATAAACATTTTAAAAGCTAAATATTAAAAATTGGTTTTATATATATTAGGGGAAAATAATATATAAAATATATATGACCAAAAACTGTAAGAAGATACTCAGAAAAGAAAATGGGAAGAACTAAGGCACGTAGAATGAACAAAATGAGAGGACAAAGCAGAACAATGTCAATATAGTAAAAGTACATTTTAGTGTTTTGAGTTGCAAATTATAGATGACTATTTTTAAAGAATGGAAGGTATTTCATGTTCATGTTCCCTGCATTACTGAGCTTCAATGCAACTGAAGGGAATTATCTTTATATCATATAAACATCATTTGGAGTTCTCAATTATATTTTGAGAAAATAAACTGCAAGTAGATCTTGGGTTTTAAAAGTTCTGTAAATTATTATTATTATTATTTTGGTTCCTCCTCTCATTTTTATGGAAATAGAAGAGGAAAAAACCTGCAACTTCCTTCACTAATCAAAGTAAGGTCAGGGCAAAGGAAAGATGGTTTCTGATGCTCTGATGCAATACAGACCTAAACCTGTAAGGTTGAAAGTTTCTAACTTTGATTTCAATTTCTAGGTCATTCTATTTCTACATTAATGCAAACCCAAGCAAACAATCATAATCAACAAAGAACAGGAGTTTCATGGGTTCACATATGTTGAACAATAAGGAATATGTGCAAAGCTGTAGCCCACAGAACAGGGTGGGTGTATAATGAAACAGCACAGGCTGATGTAGAACAAGTCTAATCACTATTCAGTTAGTGATTTCCCTCGCCTCCAGTTTTAAGATTTCTTTTTAATTTGTCATATTCCAGTGAGGGAAAAACTTCAAACAACTAAAAATCTTGGCACTCAGGTCTTAACTCCTGCATACTTTGTGCTAACACCAATAAAAATTTGCTTTTCTTATATATTTAGGTTGAGAAAGGAGAACGAATGCATACAATTCATGTCACAATTAATCAAAAGGCCAGAAACTGCTCATGACAACCTTAGAGACCTTCATGTTTCTTAAGCAAGAATATATTAATAAATTTAAAGAAACATCATGACCAATAGCTACTTAAGAATTGCCACGCTTCATCCTGATTCAGAGAACTCCTATCAAGAACCTGGGTCAAAATATTTTTGAAATTTAAAAACGTGACAGAAAAAATATTCCAAGGAATATTTGTGCTTTCTTTTGGTCCAGTTTGTGGAATCTGGATAGGGAATTTGCCAACTGGAATCTCCTTGTCCCAATACCAATCTGTACCCGATAGTATTATAAAGCAGCCCAGTGTCAAATTGAAGGAGGATATGAATCCCTACCTGTCTTCAGTCCCTAACACTGGTGCCATTTCTTTACTACAAGTTATCTCTATGACAAAATATACTTATTAAATCTTAATATCATCAAACCACAAAATCTTGCAGGTAGACAAGATCTTAAAGATATTCAAAGGCAACCTACCATTCTATGCAGAAATTCTCCTTATCCTCAATAACTGGGCTCTTCTTGAACACTTTCAGTCATAAGGTATGTATAGATTAATAGACTAGATGTAGATATGTGCATGTATGCACATATGCATACATACATATTGAGAATCTTGAAATTTCTCAGACTCTACCTTAGAACATTTGGTTAAGACCATTCCCCACTTTAAACAGTGAAGCTACTTAGATCTAAAATGTGAGAACTCTACTTGGATCAGAAATGGGAGGACCTCTACTCCACCCTTACTTAGGACTGCTTTAGGGGAGAAAACTCCTTGCTGAACAATGAGAAATGCTTACACCCATACTTAAGCCATGCCTATTTTTAGAATTAATACAATAGGGTGCTAAGTACCTATAAAGGTCAGGCAACTTGTGAATTTACAAGGAGCAAAAAGGTGAAAACTTATTCAGAAGTTTTTCTGGTTCAAACTTACTAAAGGGATTAGTCGACTCATCTGTGAATTCAGAATGGGCTGTCCTTTGGAAAACGTCTACTGTGATTGGTAGATGGAAGAACTTAGGGGAGGTGACATAGGAGAAAACCCCCTAAATAAGAATTTAAAAATTAAAAAATAAAAACACTTGATAATGAAGTAATGCTGTCTGGGATAGGCACTGCCAGCATTATCAATGAGTAAGGAGAGGCCCAGTATAGTAATTCCTATAATATTATTTTTCAAATAATCTTCCTTGGAGCTTTCTATCTGCTGGACCCTCAAGTATTATATGGAGCTACGTGTGCAGTTCAAATCTGTGCATTCTATTAAATTGAAATATTACTGTCATCCTTCACTTTTCTCTCTTGCATTTGTTGACAAAAGTTGATTTACACATCTCTCTCTTAAAG
Source organism: Monodelphis domestica (assembly GCF_027887165.1). NCBI lineage: Eukaryota > Metazoa > Chordata > Mammalia > Didelphimorphia > Didelphidae > Monodelphis > Monodelphis domestica. The sequence goes on from NC_077231.1 coordinate 177,883,619, forward strand.
ATATCAATTGATCCCTCTGAACTGTAGTCAAATGACTTCCTTATGATGTTATTTATGGCCAATACACGGATCTTTTATGTCTTCATTCATTCAGCTCTCTCTCATTTTACCACATAATGTTTGTGGCCTTCAGAATACTTATTGGAAATGGCTTCTGTAATTTGCCCAGAAACTCAAAGGTGCTTTCACAGCTACTGAACTAGAAAAGCTTTTCATGGCTTTGAATACTGAACATCACAAAAACTAGTATTGAAACAAATGCATTTTATAAGGGCTTTAATACAGTTAAACTGTGTTACAAAATTCTTTGCTGTATTAGGGATTTAGTTAAACTGTAGAGGTGATATTATCCTCAGTGGACACAGTTGCCTATAAAGACTTAACACTAAGGAAAGTATCTTCTGAATCTTATCTTACTTCCCTGACAGAAATCAAATGAGGAGTTCCTACTATATTGGGCAACAAGACTCAGGAGATTGCAGTTCTCTGAAAAAGCCTGGGAAAGGATAAGACCACCCAAGTTCATATAAGCCATAATGAATTACAGTTCCAAGGGATGGTATAGAACCTACTGATCTCAGTATTATCTTAAGATCCATTTTAGTCACATTGTCGGCTACAAGTCTCTAAACTGAGAAATTAAACAATAGATAGAGCTGACACAGAAAGAACAATTTCCAGCTACAATGCCCTTGGTTTGACTTCTTCACTCTTCTGAGATGGTAATTTTTAATTAAATCAAAGGTTTTTATATAGGGACCCCCCCTTTTTTTTTCTTTTTCAAGTCATTACCAACTTTTCTGAAAGGCATATAAAGGTATATTCCACAAATCCTATACACAGGAATAATTCAATTATCTGTTGGATATGTCCAACTTTGAAAATGGGGAGTATAAGGAGAGTCAACTTTTAAATCTTTACACCAGGCAAGGAAACGCATTCAATGAACATAAAGCAAAGAATCAAAAAGCAACTCTTACTTTATTAGAATGCGGTTAGGCTTCAAATTATATTTAGGTTAATAAATTAGTTTAGATTCTCAAAGCACATACAATAAAACTGATTTCAATTGACCATTTTGTATAGTGAAAAAAAAAAGATTATAGTCATTTCACAAATAATCAACACAAGTTACCAGCAATGGGCATCACACATTACCTTTGTTCCCTTAACTAATTCATAGGTCACTCAATTGCCTTATTCATCTCTACTAAACTTAAACAGCAACCAAACAAGGTATTGAGTGACCAAGTATCTTTTTATCTTGTTAATATGAAATTAATATATGAAAAGTTATTCATAAATCTTATATAACATAAATGCATTTGATTATTTCCATTATCATCATCATCATAACTATCATATCCATTTTCCTTCTCCTGGAGACACCACATATAAGATCAATAGTTTTATCTATTAAAAGAACCCTAAAGATCATGTAGGACCATCTTATTTTCATAAGAAAACAAGACTCGGCAAAATGATTTGTTTGCAGTCACAAAGCTAGACTTGCACCCATGTCTTCTGACTTGAAATGCAATGCTCTTTTTAATGTTTTACCTGCCTCTACATATTGTTACATGTGGTTGTTCAACACATGTTGCATTTTCCCATTTTCTGCTATCGTATACTACTCAGTTTCACTTCAAGCGATCTTCACTCTACTCATCACCCCTCCCCTTCTTTCTTCTCCTCTCCTGATTCTTGCTCAATCACTCCAAGAATATATCTTTTCCCTTTTCCCCCAGTCTATCTGTTTTTAAACCAAAAGATAATCCTGTTTAAGGACAAAAAGCACAAAGATACTGCTAGTGATTCCTATATCAAGGAAAATATGTTAGTTGTGAAATTTCATTAGAAAAAAGAACCAGTGCCATTAACCTCTAAATCCCTTGAAAGTGTCTTTAAATCTCCTTTGGAATCAGTACAGAAGTCTCAATTACCTCTTTATTCCCTTTTAATTAAGCTTACCTTTCCTTAATTACCAGTATTCAAGAAAATAAATTTTAAATTGTTCCTTATTCAACTTCATTTTCTTTAGGATTAGTTTAATATTTATTTAGTAACAGTATCTAGGCATTATTCACCCCCCACACACACACACACATACACACACTCTAGTTCAGTTCAAAACCATAGTCCTTCAAGCCAATACTTTGAGAGATGACTTCTCCTTACACATGCTATGGTGGGGACATACTGTCCTGCTTGAGAGTTCTAATGCTCCATTTCCCATGCCTATGCTTGTGCACTGACACATGCTTGGAATGCTTTTCCACCACAATTCTTAAAGAAGTCTTAAAGTATTTTAATTGCATCAGAGGATAAGTGGATTTTCATGGATTGATTTGAAAACTTCATTACCATCCTTTCCATGGGAAAATTAATTTGGGATCCCAAATAAACAAGTCACACAAAAGCAATTTCTTGAGGCTAGGAATTGTTTCATTTATGTTGTAGCATCCGTAGCCAAGTATCTGGTACATAGTAGAAGCTTACTAAAACTGATTTTTTGAAACATTTAAAAAGCAATAATTTTGTTAGGTTGAACACTTATATTTCTAAAATTTCTTTACTCTTTAGTGCCTTTATGCTTGAGAAATGATGTGATTGTTATTTGATCTCCACATTATTTGTTAGCAATAACCACATGAAGGAAACAAAATCACAGAATCTCATGACTGTAAGGAACGTGAAAGATCATCAGACTTCAACTCACACCTTAACAGGAATCCTCTCTAAATTATCAAGTGGTTATCTGGCTTCTATCTGAACCTTTCCAGTGATGGGGAACCCACCACCTACTAAAATAGCCCCTTCAACTTTAGGATAGCTTCACACTTCAGTTAGTTTTTCTTTATATTGAACTTTTGACCCATAATTCTGCTATTTCTGTCCACTGTCCCTCTTTCTACTCTTTGGTTCCAAGTAGAATATAAATGATAATTATCTGATATCCATATTCTAACTTTTCAAATACTCAAAGATAGCTTTCATGCTTTTCCCCATTTGCCCTCCCCCCACACCCCTGAAATATTCAATTCTATTTAATTCCCCATGTTTCTTCAAATGATCTTATGGCACGGTCTATCATCTCTTTCACAATTTTGACTACCCCCTTCTTGAGATCCTAGACTACCAATGTCATTTATTAAATATGATAAGAAGCACTGAATGCCATATTCTATATGTAGTCACTATAGAGCAGAATAAGGATTATCACCTCTATCATTCTGGACACAACAGCTCTCTTTTTTTTAATTTTTAATTTTTAAAATTTAAATTAATTTATTTAGTCAATTTATAACATTATTTCTTGGTTACAAGAATCATATTTTTCCCTCCCTCCCCCAACCCTTTTCATAGCTGACATGCAATTTAATTGGGTATTACTTGTGTCCTTGATCAAAACCTATTTCCATGTCGTTGGTGTTTGCACTAGGATGTTCATTTAGAGTCTACATTCCTAATGATATCCCCCTCCACCCATGTAATCAAGCAGTTGTTTTTCTTTGGTGTTTCTGCTCCCACAGTTTTTCCTCTGAATGTGGATAGTGTTTTTTCTCATAGATCCCTCCTCCAAGTTGTTCAGGATCACTGCATTGCCACTTATGGAGAAGTCCATTACAATCGATTGTACCATAGTGTATCAGTCTCTGTGTACAATGTTCTCCTGGTTCTGCTCCTCTCACTCTGCATTAATTCCTGGAGGTTGTTCCAGTTCACAGGGAATTCCTCCACTTTATTATTCCTTTTAGCACAATAGTATTCCATCACCAACATATACCACAATTTGTTCAGCCATTCCCCAATTGAAGGGCATCCCCTCATTTTCCAATTTTTGGCCACCACAAAGAGCGCAGCTATGAATATTCTTGTACAAGTCTTTTTCCTTATTATCTCTTTGGGGTACAAACCCAGCAGTGCTATGGCTGGATCAAAGGGCAGACATTCTTTTAGTGCCCTTTGGGCATAGTTCCAAATTGCCCTCCAGAATGGTTAGATCAATTCACAACTCCACGAGCAATGAATTAATGTTCCAACTTTACCACATCCCCTCCAGCACTCATTACTTTCCGTTGCTGTCATGTTAGACAATCTGCTAGGTGTGAGGTTGATTTTTTGTACGATTGGTTTAGCTCTTTATAAATTTGAGTAATTAGACCTTTGTCAGAGGTTTTTGTTATGAAGATTGTTTCCCAATTTTTTACTTCCCTTCTAACTTTGGTTGCATTGTTTTTGGTTTTTTTTTGTACAGAAACTTTTTAATTTGATATGATCAAAATGATTGGTTTTACATTTTGCAATTTTTTTCTAGCTCTTGCTTGGTTTTAAAGTCTTTCCTTTCCCAAAGATCTGACATGTATACTATTCTGTGTTCACCTAATTTGCTTACAGTTTCCTTCTTTATATTCAAGTCATTCACCCATTCTGAGTTTATCTTGGTGTAGGATGTGAGATGACACAATGACTCTCTTAATGGATGTAAAAGTATTACACTAGCATTTTTGGCAGCCATGGCATAGTGTTGATTCATGATGAAATTAAAGTTCACTAAAACTCCTAGGATTTTTTCCCCCATAGACATGTAAAAGGAGTAACTTTTACTATAAAATTTGCATTTAACTTGCAAAGAATCTAATTTACATTTTCCCATAACTTAATGAGAACTTCCAATTTTATTATTTTTAATATATTGAGTCCCTACCACTATTGTGGACTGTTTTCCAATGTTTCTTTTTCAGAAATGCTTGTTTAATATATCCAATACTTACTGTGAAAATGGCTACAACAAAAAGCTAATAGTTTTCTGAGTATTTAATACATTGTTGGAGAGATTTTTCTGCAGCAAACATATATACAGGAGTCATGATTCAAGGGGTTAAGGCTTGTATAACACTTTTATAGATCTCTTCTAGATGTATGAGTAAACTACCACTGAGGAAGAAATTATAATTTTTTGTTAATGGAGAAATTTTTCCTTGTTTTCTATAAAAAGAAAAGTATATACTGTTATTCAGAACTTATAACATACTATCATTCTTCCTAGTGGCCATTTTTTTTAAAATTCCACCTCATTTATTTATTTATTTACTTACTTATTTTTATTTTAAAAGATTTTTCCATGCTTAGATGGCTCATTTTCTTTCCCTCTCCTCTTCCCTCCCTGCTCCCAGAGCTCACAAGGAATTCCACTGGGTTGTACAAATGTTATCACTTGATTTCTATTTCCATATTACTAATTTTTGTTGTAGAGCAATCTTTTAAAGCCTAAACCCCAAATCACATACCCATCTATACATGTGACAAGTGATAACATAGGTTTTTCTTTTGCATTTCTATTCCCATAGTTCTTTTTCTCACTGTGGTTAGCATTTTTTCCTATAAGTCCTTCAGGAGTGTCCTGGCTTGTTGCATTGCTACTGGTAGCAAAGTCCATTACACTGGATTGTTTTAGTGGTATATTTAAGCATTCAAAAGCAATATCCTTGTGTGCTTGGTCATTTCTTTCAAATTACATTTTGTTGCTATTTTCAACATTATTCCCAGTTAGGAGAAATATGGAAAAGAGTTTTCTACTGTACTTTCTAAAGTTATTGACAATCTAGCTTCTGATCTCATCACTCATCTGGACTGCTCTCTCCAAAGTTACTACATAACTCTGAATTCCCAAATCTAATGATATTTTCTCTAATCTCATTCTTCTTGAAATCTCTGCACAGTTTGTTCTACTGCCACTTTGTATTTCTTTCCTCTCTAGTTTTTCATCAAAAATGTGGTTCCCCACTCTTTCTGATTGTTCCTTCACAGTTCCATTTTCTGGATCTTCATCCATATTTCTAACTGTGAATGTACTCCCAAAGTTCCATTGGGTTATGTTCTCTTTTTTTCTAGAAATTCTTTCACTTGGTGACCATCACTGAATAAATATTTCCATCTGGTTGATTCTATGATTTATAGATTCAACCTAGCCTCTCTCCTAAATTCTAGACTGAAAATAGCAGCTGCATAATGGACAATTTAAACTGGATGCTTCAAAGGTATCTCATACCCAATCTGTAAAAAAAAATATAGCACATTTTATTTCCTCAAAAAGTGACCCATTCTGAACTTTCCTATTCCATGAAAAATATCACCATCTTTTAAGTCATTCAGGTTTTTGATGACAGTGTCATCCTCAACTTCTCATTCTCACCCCACATACTGTTGTTCTTTTTTTCCTATTGCCATAATATTCCTCATATATATTGCCTTGTCTTTATATATATGACAGCAGCCACCATCCTGGTTCAAAACCTCATTAGCTTTTGTTGTGACTATTTCGATGGTTTTCTATTGAGTTCCCCTATTTATATCTCTTCACAGTCCATTCTATCCTCCAAAGACTCGATGTGATTTTCTTAAAGCTCATGTCTAAGTATCATCTCCTTAGAACAATTGAATCTCTATTATTTCAAGAATCCAATAAATATTTTTCTAAGTGACATTTAGAGTTCTTTACCAAATAGTTGCATTCTGCCTTGCTAGTCTTCTTTTATGTTTCTCCCCTACAACCCTTCTCATATACTCTATTATGCCAACATATTGTTCATCTTGCTGTCCTAGTCTCCATTTCCCATGTTTATGCCTTTGTACTGACATATGGCAGGAAGGCTCTCCTTCTAGCCCTCTGACTCTTGGTATACCTTCAAGGATCAACTCAAACATAGTCACCTTTGGGGTTATTTCCTTGTCCATCTCTCCTTCCCTATCACAAGTATTAGTGACTTCTCATCCAAGGTATCAGCTTTGCATATCTAATACACATATGTACATGTGTATGTATATGTATATATATATATATATATATATAAATATATATAATTTTGATTTTCATGTTAGAACAAACTCTCAGGGACTGATCACTTTTGTCTTTCTATGCCCCAAACTTAGCTCATTGCTTAGAACATCAAAATCAGTTACCTGGTGGTAGAGTGGACAGAAGGCTGAACATGGAGTTAGGAAGACCTAAGATCCATTTATCATTTCTCAGCTTCAGTATCCTTATCAGGGAAATGAGGATAATGACAATGTTCACTTTAAAGGGTTGTTGACAGGATAAAATGAGATTTTTGTCCAATATATATAGAGAGATTACCTAATATATATATATATATAACATATATATACACACAGACACATATGTATATATAGTAAACCACAAAGTGCTATATAAATGCTAGCTATTATCACAAATTGCTTGCTAATTGTTAAAAATGTATAGGTATATCTTTCTTACTTCCTATCTGTGTGACCTTGGGCAAATATCTTAACTCCAATTGCCTAGTTCTTACTGCTCTTCTTCCTTGGAACCAATACTTTGTATGGATTCCAAAATGGAAGGTAAGAGTTGTTTTGTTGTTGTTTTTTTGGTGTGTGTTTTTTTTAAAGTAGTGCTTAACAAGAGCAATTCAATTCAGCAATAAAATTCCTACTGCCTGTAGCAATTCTTATCATGACTGGAAGAGGTAAAAGCTCAGATAAGACACAATCTCCTCCTTATCTCAGTGTTTTCAATGGCAGTATCTCAAACCTGAAATTCTCTCTCATCTTTGCCTCATGGCTTCTTTCAATTATCAAGTCAAACCCCATCATTTGCAAGAAGCTTTTCCCAGTCCCCCTTAATGCTTCTGCCTTGCTGCTGAGATTATCTCCAGTTTATCCTATTTAGAATCTTGTTTGTATATAGCTGTTTCCATGTAGTCTCTCCCATTAAACTGAGTTCTTTGATGGTAGGAACTGTTTTTTGCCCTTCTTTTTATTCTGAGCACTTAGCAGAGTTCCTGATATATAATAGATGCTTAATAAATGTTTATTGATTTGACATCTTCATGGAGTTTATAGCTTTGTTAGCACAAAAAATGTTAAATATTAGGAATTCAGTGACTGTCTTCATTGGAAAAATCCAGATTTCCATGTCTAGAGGCACATTTAAAATTCACATGTTCAATTCTTGACTCAAACTTCAGGGGAAATAATACATGCACACAGGCACAAATTTTGCCTTGTGCATCCTCTAGAAGTCTCCATGCATTAGGCATTATCCTAATCTGTTTTGTGCTTTATTAGTCAAGAGTTCCCAAACAGCTCAGACATCCCTAAAAGATTCTTCTGTAGTTATTGAGATATCTGTTAATCCCCAGTATTAGAAATAAGAGATGAATGCTTGATATAGGCCTATTGCCCTGCCTCAGCACATAGTTAAAATGCATTCTTTAAGGGATTCTGCATGTTCTGAACTGATAAAATGTTATGTTTGAACTTTTCCCTCCTCCTTTACCAGATTATTTAGCCCCTTCCATCTCTAATATTTGTCAGGTCTCTCCACTGTCAAGTTAGACCAGAGTACTTAATCCATCAACAAGCAGAGTAGTTAAGTCAACATCTGTAATATCGACTTATCTAGACAAGTGAAGACAGCAATGGGACAGAAAAATGAATGTAAATAAAGGCAGAAAATTACTGACAGTCCTTTTCACTAAAGAGGACAAAGGGAGAAAACCAGAAATGATGTCCAACCAAATAACATTAAAAAGATTGGGTTTTTGGATAAATCTGAAATTTGTGGTCTTTAATGTCAAACTGTCAGATGAACACATCATATTCATTAGACCTTAGGTGGCAAAGGATGCATAATACAACCCAAATTACCCTTGAGGGTATGCTCTGGAACTTCTCAATAATTCTGTGATCCACAGTTCCACATTTGATAGAAAAAAACCATTTTCCTGAGCTTGCCCTTTCTCTTCTTTTCTAGCAAGGACAAATGGTGCCAAGGCCATTTTCCAGAAAGAGGAATGATTGCACTCAACTCCCAGGAACCCCCAGAGACAATGTAAATGTACAAGTCTACACCGCAGATTAGATGGTTCTATCCCATCTGCTAAGAAACAACTCAGATTGTTAACATCAAAAAGCATAAACAACAATCCTTTAATTACGGCATGATGGAAAAGAGAGAACAAACAAGGAGAGATTGTAAGGGGAGAAAAGTAAGCAAATTCACTTACCCTCAACTCTTCCTTTGTGCTGAAGCCATCAAGAAGCTGTTGATAATGTCTGTCTGTCATCTGTCTCAACAGGGACAGGAGGCAGGCAACAAACTCCCCCTAATTAAAAAAAAAATCAAATTATAATAAAACTTCCCACTCAGAAGAACCTGGAGTTAAGAAAATACAAAATCAAATCCTGGTAAGGATTTTTCCTAACTGGTTATTTACCATTGGCAAATCACCTACCCTCACTCAGCCTTGGGTTCCTTAACTGCAAAATATGAATAATAATCAGACCTGCCTCTCAAGGTTGATGTTTGGATAAAATGAGATATTTATAAAGCATTTTGTAAGGCTTAAGATTATTACACAAGTTAATATAGTTTGTATCATCATCATCATTACTGAAATATTCCATATTCTCCTTAATTGTACCTTAGAAGATTTGAAAACACAAAACAGAGTGGTATGTAATACAATCTGAAGGGACACTGTAGACTATAAGTCTAATTAATTTAAATTTTAAGGTTTTTTAACTAGGAGTCTGTGAACCTTTAAAAATATTTGATGACTGTATTTAAATATAATAGGTTTCCTTTGTACATTTATGTATTTTATGCATTTTGAAACAATATTCTGAAAAAGGACACATAAGCTTCACCAGAGTGCCAAATAGGTCCACTACCACAAAATGGCTAAGAATTCCTAAATTAGGGTTTACAATCTCATAGTCAATTATTCTTTTTTTCACTGTAAAGGTTAACCATCTTCTTCAGTAGATATGAGATCACAATGATGTGGGTGTCCCTCCAGAGGAAGAGATCACAATTCATTCACAAGTTTTTATCCTTCTTGGTGCCTCTTATATATGTACTCCCCATCAATACTTTACAGAGGATCAAGCCAACATACTGGGAGGTCTTTCTTTTTGGGTATTTTACATTATGTGGGTACCAATACAATATATGGTATAACTTAGCACAGTACTAAAATACAATGGTAGCCTTCAAGACTAGACAACTAGATTAACCCTAAAGCCACCTCTGCTGACCTATGAAGAACTAAAATAATAGCTGGTATCATCAAAGAAGGAGCTATTTTCCATCAAACAAAAGATTGTCCCCTCCCCAATTAAGTAGCAAATATGAGAATTCTTCCAAAATGGACTATAAACATCTCTTATGTATTTAAATAGAGGACCAGAAGATATTGAACTTTCTTGTCCCTTTACTAAATATCCCCAAACTCTTAAGCTTTTAAAATTCTTTCATGAACTTTTACAGGTTGCTTGTGTCTTCTCTTGCTGTAACAGTTATTTCCTGATATTCTCAAAGTACCTGTCTCTAGGTGTACCATGGCTTCAGTTCTAATTTGCTATGAGCTAACGAGCCAATCAATTCCAAAATAGGGTCAATAATGCTTATATGAGGTCCTGAAGGGCTTTCCTATGAGTTTAAGTATGTGGACCTTGGTGTCTCGCCAAGTAATGAGAAAACTTTTTTGTTTTTAAATCATTTTTTATTCTTCCCACATGTCATTCCTCTCCAATTTCCCAGTACCATGAAAGTTCTTTGGGGTCTGAGATGGTTTCTCTTTTGTCTCTGTATTTCTAACACTTGGCATGTTGTCTTGCATCTTGTTAATGCTTAAAAATGCTTCCACTGAATTCTGGGTTCTCACTGCTTTTGGACAGTTGAGATTGCTGGGTGAGTGAATTCCAAATAAGTTATTATATCTATTTTATCCAAAAAAAAAAAAGGATTCATCACTTTTGAATTAGACTTATCTTGAAGCACAATCCTACCTAAAACCTAAATGAATTCTGTCCGTTTCTTCCTGCCAATCTCCCCCACGTGTATTCTTTTTTTTTAAATCCTTACTTTCCATCTTAGAATCAATATTGTGTGTTGTTTCTAAGGTAGAAGACTTGTAAGGACTAGGCAATGGGAGTAAAGTGATTTACTCAGAATCACATAGCTGGTAAGTATCTGGGGTCAGATTTGAACTTAGGATTTCCATTTCAGTCTGGCTCTCAATCCACTGAACCACCTAGAGCCCCCCAGCCCTACACACCTTATGTTCTATGGGGAAATACCATACCAATAATCAAGAATAAGGAGGTGAAATAATGACACCCATTGTCAAGGGCCTCTTTTATTGAGAGTGTGAGAGACACCATATATGAGAACATGGTGTTTGTAAATCAATAATCCTTTTAGGAGTATAAGATGATAAGAGAACATTTGTCATCCTCTGGAAAAAAATGAACTGAACTTGCTCCCAGTGGCTTTGGTTCCTGCTTTTACTGATGTGGTAAACCTTTAGGGCCTCTCTTTAAGGCATGCTCAGTCAGTCTTTGAGGCAAGTACATGGATAGTCCTGTTTTAAGAGAGGACCCAAAGAGGCCACAGAGAAAAAGACTGATCTGAAAGATTCTTTTCTCTTGCTCTTCTTTTATATATGTCTGAGGGTACTTAGTACAGGAAGGATGGGAAGCTTGAATGCCTTAAGTATAGTGATGTTGAACATCCTGTTTCTCTAGTAAAATCTTGGTGGATATAAGAACTGGACAAGAGAAAACTGACTTGAACTCACTTTGTATAGAAGGTGGCTTTGTAGGTAGGCAAACAAAATGTTCTAACATTCCTTCTGTTAATTTCAAGAAGTATTCTTACCCTTTGTCCTTAACGTTCATAGATTTAGTATTCATCTGGATTCACAATGGTAGCTAATGGCTCCCAGGTGGTAAAGAGTGCTAGACTTGGCATTAGGAAATTCCAAGTTGAAATCCTTCCTAGGTGTGTGATCTTGGGCAGTTCACTTAACCTCTTTAAATTTAGTTTCCTCATCTTTAAATGGGGAAACTAGTACCTATTTCACAGGGTTGTCATTAAGATAAAATGACATAACATATGTAAAATGTTTTGCAAACCTTAAAATTACATGTAAATATTAGATATTCACAACTTTTCTGGAATGTTAACATCTATGACTCAAAATGATTTTTTTTATTTGTGCCTTTTATGAGGAGTATGAACACTTCTTTCAAAAACTGAATCTTGCCATAATAATTTCAAAATAAGACTAGTAAGATAGGTTTCCTAAATGAGGCTACTCCTTGAAGATCACCTAGAAAGTTTAGTTATTATTTAAAAAAAAAACTTCACTTCTTTTTTTATTTTTAAACCCTTACCTTCTGTCCTGGAATCAGTATTAAGTATATATTCCAAGGCAGAAGAGCAGAAAGGGCTAGGCAACAGGGGTTAAGTGACTTGTCTGGAGTCACATAGATAGCAAGTGTCTGAGGCCACATTTGATTCAATGAACCACCTAGACAGCCCGAAATAGCATAACTTCTAAGGGAAATGAAGAATTTACCTTTACCATCATTTTGTAAACTATTTTCTACTTATTTTCTTCTAGGAATAATTCAAGATTTAAGCTATGGCAAACAAGTTTTTAGAAGGCTTGATGATCCGCTCATCCTTGGTAAAGTTGTTAATTTTGACCAGTCAGAGCTCTCTTGAGGTCAAGGATATGGAACTTAAAGACAGGGTACTTTTTCATGATATCATTTTCGCAACAAGGGTAAATAAGGCACACAGTCTAATGGACTCCATGACTAGGTAAAATATATCATTTTATTGATTTCATATCTATACCAATGACTAATGTTCTCTTTTAAAGGTTTTCTTTAATATTAAAATGGCAAAGTTAATTGACTGTAATGACTTAGGGCAATAGGTGATTATAAAACACAAAGAGGAAAGTCATCTTCCATGGATCATTGAAGTAGCTTTGACAAAAAACATGGAGTCATCCTAATTTTCCCATTCAAATTTTCCATATATTTTAGGGTACTCATGCAGTATAATATCAAAGATTATACTTATTTTCATATTCTATGTAAGTACAGATTCAGGAAAAAATTTCAATTAAGCTATAGTTCTGTAAATATATAATCAGTTTACAATCATGGTTTTTCCTGTCACGCTTGCATTGTTTTAAATGTTATTGCTCTAATCAGAGGAAAAATGATTAGTTGAGCAAGGAGAATGCATTGAAAATACAAACATTTCAATTTTGAAATGTCCTGGGAAAAAACAGAATATAGTAATTTTATAAACTAACATATCCACAAGTCTATAGATGTCTTTACTCATTTTTATGCCCTATTTTTAAAAAATTATGAGCATTGTGATTGATTTACTTCATAATACAAGCATAAGAATTGATCAAGTTACATAAATTATTTTTATTGTTGTTGTTATGGTGGAGTCATGTCCATCTCTTCATGACCCATGAGGCATAGCTATCAATAGGGTTTTCTTCATAAGGATACTGAAACAGTTTGCCATTGCTTTCTCCAGTGGATCCTTCTGTCAGACAATCAGGGGTTAAGTGATTTGCCTAGATTCACACAGCTCAGAAATATCTGAGGCCACATTTTAACTCAGGTCTTGTTGATTCCAAGACCTTCACTCTCTCAACTGAGCTACTCAGCTGCCTCCTAGATATGGAGAGGTTAAGTGATTTGCCCAAGGTCATAAAAGAAGTATTTGAGGTTGGATTTGGACTCAAGTGACTCCAGGGCCAATTATCTTCACCACTGAGTCACAGATGTCTTAACATAAATTACAACAATGACTAATCTAAAATCTTTGTCTTTAAGAATTAGTACGGAGGTTAAGACAACTATATGAAAAAGTAGAAAATAATTAAAGGCAAAAAAAGAAGTTTATAGTATTAAAGACATTTAGGTGAGAGAGAGATCATATCTGGTTTATGGGGGCCAGGGAAAGACAAGTGCTTCATCAGAGAGGAAACAATTCAACTAGTTTTTAAAGGAAGGATAGTATTTCAATGGTTGGAGGAAGGGGGTACATCGAATAAGAAATATGATCAAAAGAGTCATGAAAGGGAAAGCATTAGATATATGTTTAGGGACTACTATGAAAAGTGGATCAGTTTGGTCATGATTTAGGCTATTATTTGTTGGAGGACAATGGGAAATAAATTTAAAAAGGTAAATTAAGGCAATATTTTAGGAAACAATTGAATGCCAAAATGAAGTGTAAGCAAAGTGACCATTGCAGGTTTTTGAGGGTCATGTGTGTGAAGGAGAATTGTGATTAGAGCTATGCTCCAAGGAGTTCATTCTAGCAGCAGTAGACTAGAGAAAGGAGAAACCAAATGTGGAAAGAGGTCAGGAAATTACTACAAAAGTCCAGGTGAAAGGTCATGAAGGCAGTCAAAAAAGATAAAAGGAGAGAGAATGGTAGAATACTGTAGAAGTAGAATAATACCTGACAACTAGAAATTAGAAGTAGAAGAGAAATAAAAATCAAAAATGAATCTGACATTTTGAACCTAGGTAACTGGGAAAAAGGTATTCTACTGATGCTGATAAATAAAATCCAATGTCATTATGCCAGTCTCACCCCTCACACAACTATTACTTTTATTTAGGAGCTCAGAAACCCTTAAGATTGTATAAATAGGACTTATGGAAAGAGCAATTGATTTGAAGTCAAAGGATTGCTTCGATTCTATATCATGAGGATATTAAAATCATCCTGATGGACAAGATTTTCAAATAAGCAAACAGGTTCACGATCAGAAATATGAACAATCCTTTTCTCAAGCTAGACAATTATTGGTTTCCCTTCAGGTACCTCCACACTTGGGCTAAGAAGAGCAGGTTTAAAATAAGCATGAATACCATTTAATTCCAATAAAACAAATATTTTTTATATCTGTATAAACTCTATGATTTGTATAACTTATTAAAGAAAAATTTTGACAGGGCTAGAAACCAATGAATCTTCAAATATATCAATATCTTTTGGGTCTCCAGTGTAATGGGGGGATCTCCATCTGTATCTGATTCCTCCTCATCAAAATCCCCAAGAGTCATGAATTGAAAACTTTAAATGATCTTGGGCAATTTACTGAACTTCTCTGGAATTAATTTCCTCACTTGTGAAATGGTGGAGGTTTTGAGGTAGGAGTAGGGCAAGAAGAGGGGTAGGGTAAAGAAGACATTGAAATAGATGATCTCTAAGACCCCTTCTGGCTCTAAATCCTATGACACTTGACCAAACTTTCCTGAATTTTTCCAACCTTTCCATTCACAATTCTAATGATAATAAAAAAAAAGAGTTGTCAGTCTTCTTTTCAATCATCACTTAATAAAAGAGAACTGAAAATTTTATCTGTATTACTAGATTGCCTTAGACTACAGAAAAACAGCAATCAAAGGCCAATGTAACAGGTTAAAAAAATACAATATTCAAAATAGCTAAAATAATTAAAAAGGAAACCCAACAGCAAATATCTATGCATTGTATATGGGTATAGATTAATCATGAAAAGATTTTGTAAAAAAAAAAAGTTACTATTAGAAAAGGTTCCATTACAGAGATGTTTAAGGGGCCAAAAAAAAATTTTTTTTGAATCAAATCTGTGATTTGTGCATGGAGGGGCCAGTATGTATTCTGCCTCTCCCAATTCAGATTAGCATCTGCTCTGTAATTTAAGAAGTTTTCTGTGGGTACTAAATTGTTAACTGAGTTGCCCATAGTCTCACAGCTTTTATGTATCAGCTACACAACTTGACCTGAGATCTCCTTGACTCCTTGATCAGGCTATTACTTATGATGCAATATTGACTTTCATATGGTATCTATCTGTCTGCCTGCCAGTCTGCATATATGGCCATAATTTTAAAAAAAACCATTTCTTGTGGGGGGAGAAACCCACATCTTTAGACAAATGAGGACAAAGTTTCTGTCTTATACATCGCCTATGCTGAGATGAGTCAACTGCTATGAAAGAAAAAATCTTCTGAGAACTAATGCAAAAAAAGAAAAGTATTTGTAAATTTTGAGAAACTCTAGAGTCCAATTATTTGAGGGAATGAAGCAAATGGCCATTTGTGCTGCTTTATAGAATCTGCATCCCTGTACAATTAGAACAATGAAAGGAGCCAATTATAGTGGCACTTAATCTAGTTGGAGGGTTCATTTTAAAGTTTAAAGAATAATTGTTGGAATAATGAAAAATGCCATTCTTTAAAACGGAAAAATAAGGTGATTATTATCTAGAATTATGTATATAGCAAAAGCCTATTGTCCTGCAATGTTGGGTATAGATTTTTCCATGTTATATACTAAAAGATGAAACTATGTTACTAAATCTTTTTAGATTATAATTTGATTCATAATAGAAGTGAGAAAAGCAATACAATGTAATAGAAAGATTCAGAGGCCCATTTTGAATCATGGACAAATTGTTTAACTCTGTTGAGTTTTGTTTTCCTGATTTATAAACTCAAGACAATGCTAGCTAAAATAATTAGGGATATTTGACTTCAAGATAAAAACTCTTTAGAAAATCCAATACAGGCTCTGTGATATAGCTGCTATTAGGAAGGAAAACACTTTATTTTCCTTCGATTCATTTTTCTTATCTTATAATTTGGCTGAACAACACAAATATACTATAATTTAGCTGAACAACACAAACCAGTAGGCTCTACATCAAAGTCTTCGATATTTTGTCATTTTTCCTTCTCATGGAGTATACTCATTAAGATTTTAATAGTACTTTACCTCATAATGCAATTGTGAGACAAATTATTTATAAATCTTAAAGTACAATCTAAATGTTTTTCTCATTATTATTATTCTCATAGTTTATTGAGCAGGAAGTAATTTGTGTGTATTTGAAGAAGTGCAGGTCAAAAGACACTAATTATACATTGTACCTCTAATATAGCTAAGAAAAGCTCTGGGGAAATTTGAATGGTTCTAGTACTAGTGGTCTGAGGGATGCTGGGAACTTAAAGGAATTTACTCACCCCAATTCAAATATCAAGCAAGCTTAAGGGAATTCCTACTGAGGTAAAAATAAAGTGGTCCAAAAGTAAAGAATTGATTTGCCATGCTCTTACTGTGCTGGCTAGGAATGGCTGGGAATCTGACTCAAAATGGAACTCAAATAGTCCTGGGGTAATGAGCTAGTTTTCTTGCAGAAAAGAAGACACATAGGAGCTACGAGGAGGCTAAGAAAACAGCAAATTACAATAGCAGTTCAATGGAAAATGTAGATAGCTTCTCAGAAGAGAAAACTGCTTAGCACATGGGCAACAGTAGCTATATAGGGAAGTAGTAAGGTTTTCCAGCCTGGGCTCAATCATAGGACTATGCATCATCCCTCTTCAACCAATGGCAAGGGAACCTGGGAAAAAGTGCCCCTGTGTACATGAAAACAGTTTATCTTGTCCTTTACTTTGCTATTCTGTATAACTGAGGACTTTTGCTTTCAGTTAATGTGTCCCTTGTTTTGAGCTGGAAAAAGAAATTGGATCTTTAAACCTCAGATTTGAACAGATATTGAATAGATATAACAATAGATGTATTTACAAATATCATTTGAAAAAGAGTTCCTTAACCTTGGCTACAGTATACAAAGGATTATGGGGGAGGTGCCTTGCTATAAGAGCAAATGTGCACATGAATGTATGTGTTAATTTTATAAAGCATAATACAATAAAAGTATGAAATATAGTATAATGTGGTTATTGCAGTGAATTTTTCATTACCAAATCTTACTCTCTGTAGGAAAAAAACATAATTTCATTAGCAAATGAAATTAACATATTCTGTGACCTTAAGAGAAGTTATTTTGAATGGGTTAAATGTGGACTGATTTGTTTTTTAAATGATTTAGGATTAGGATGACATTTATGAGTTTCTCCTTTCTACTCAGAAGTTCTTTAGCTATTTCAAACATGTAAAAATTTTTATGAGGTAAAATATCTTGTCTTGTGTTATATTTGATATTCAGGATTAAGAGTGATGCTTATTGCTAGGAAGTTGATATATTCTCATTATAAAAAATCATAATGCTCCCCAATGGCACCAAATAATACTAAGGGGAAATTAACTTTCTAAGCTGTGTGTTTTGGAGGGATGTGGGGGGGCAGGGAGGATGAGTAATATCTTCTATTTCAAATCAAAAAGAAAAATATTTTCTTCTCTTCCTTGCCCTGAAGAAAGTGGCAAAGCTTGGCTTAACTTAACTGCTTAGTCCTATCACTTTGCCCACTCAGGTAAAGCTGAACTCTGAAGACTATGTAGGTGATCTGAAATACTAACAATAGTTCATTTCTTAAGCAAACTGCTTAGTTCCAATATGACTTAAAGGCAAAGCAGAATTCCATATTCTGGTTGGAAAAGAATGTTTTCACATAGGAACAAAGGTAGTATATTTCATAAGGTCCTAGGAAATAAAATTGGAAGGAAATTTATGATCTGAATACTGATTTGCACAGATGAGGAAGCTGAGGCTCAGAGAAGCTAAGTGACTTATTTATACTTAACAGAAATTATTAAAAAGGAGTGCTTGGCATATTTTTTGCAAAAGTTGTGGCTAAAAACTTGACATTTGACAAAGAGTGGGAATGTTTACGAATCACATTTGAAAATGACCCATTTTCAGTGTACTACTTTTGCAGCAATAGTTTTAAGTCAGACCAAGCACTTTGTCAAATGAAGGTGAATTTTAAATAGAAATATATTAATAATTTCAACATATTACTGAGTTGGCCACATGTGCCACAGGTATGTGTGAAAATTAGAGGATGACATCCTTTGTACACTCGATGGACCTCCTGTAGGGAATTTATAAAAGGTCATGGACAAGATGAACACCAGGGGAAAGGCTTTACATGGGTTGCAATCTTTATCACTAAAGTGAATGTTTGCATGAGATCCCAGGTCTAACAATAATTTTTATGTGTATTTTATGAATTTTCAAGATGATAGGGCTGAAAGGTTCTGCTAAAAACATAGAGTCCAGCTTCTTATTTTCCAGATGTGGAAACTGAGAATCAGAAAAGTTAGTAGATTATCTAAAACTAGTACAGCTAATTAATGTGGCAAGGATCACTAAAGCAGAAGAACTGCCAATCCAATGATCTTTCTACTTCTCTGTAACTTTGTTCTTTGTGACTTAAAAAAAACAAAAAAAAAAAACTATACTCTGCCTCTGGGTTTATAAATCAAGTAAATTTTTGGAAACAAAACAATAAAAATCAGTTTGGATTTTAAAACATTAAAATGTTAAGTAACTGTTCAATTGTCTTTTAGCACATCCACTCCAAATTTTCTAAACCTATTGTAGGCTGATAGAAATGCTCCACAAGATGGTAATAATGATAATTAAAGAAAATAGTTTACTCATGATATAATTCGCCACATTCTCCAGTTTTGACCCATCCTCAAAATGACAAGAACAAGTCATGCCTTTCCTAATGATTCTGGTTTTTATGATCTTACCGTTACATCTTGAAATTGAAGCCTCATTGCAGAGCCTGATGGCTGAGGGCGACTGGTAATTTCTAATATGGTTCTCAGAAGAATATCCAGCAGGCTGGTCACAATTACATCTATTTCTTCCAGCACAGATTTTTCCTAGAGAGAAAAAATATAAATACATATACATGAATATTTTATATTTATGATGAACATGATACAAATTTCTCTCTTTTAAATGAGAAAGTTAAAATAGATTTTTCAAATTTAAAATGAGCATTATAACGTTTTAGAGCTGGAAAGAACCTTGGAAATTATTTAGCTTAATTTCTTGTTTTATGGATGGTGAGACTCCAGAAAGCCAGAAAGGTTAGGTGATTTTCCCAAAGGCTACATAGCTAGCTAACAACAGGCCAACTAAAATGATGCCATTAATATTCTTCATATCCTACTGTAGACTTTTTTCCTCTCCCAAATTATGCTTTAGTAAATGAGAAAGAATAGTTATCTAGTCTTTAAAATTATCAACAAAATATCTATATGTATTGAGATATATATACAACTGTACCCTCTGTAGCAAAAAGCTTGGAGCCTCACTGTCAGACCTAATGTTCCAGTGCTGTGAATGCTGATCTAGCTGAGGCAGGTCTAACCACTAGAATTGGGCAGATACATCATGTTCACTGTTTCATATTGATTCCATGCAGTATTCAAAATAGCTGCAGAGGGCAACATTCTGAGAACAGGTAGTCAACCACTAGAAGAAACTTCATTTGCAATTATTCCTTAGATAAAGTAAACTTTGAAGGTGTGCTTAGTCAGAGATTTAGAATATTTTCTTATATTTTAATATGTGTACATAAAAATGTGTGGGTAGTAGTGTGAGAGGGAATACTTTGTTCTCTTTTCTGAGTTTACACTTGTAAAAGGGAATTCTTTATTCCCTTTGTCTATTTTGAGTTAACATTTGGTTAAACAATAACTTAAGTACCCCTACTTAGTACCTCACTATATTGTGAAGACAGGATTAACTCTCCCTTTGTCCACTTTTGGATTAAACCAACAAAAGCTTTAACTAGATGGAAGAGTTCACAAGTCACTTACTACAATGAGTGACAACTCCAGAAACTTGTGAATTCTTTGATAAGAGTTCACACCTCCTGAAGGTGAGAACTGGTTCCCACAAACACTGCCCTCTGGGCAGTGCTAGCTCCATAAAAGCCATGAATCCTTTGGCTTGAGTCAGTCTTGTGGAGATAGTCTCCTGACTGGAGAGAGTTTTGAAGGGAGCATTGCTGGAGACTGCAGCTTCAATCATGGGCTTGGAACTTGGCTTCAACTTGAACTCTCACTCTTGGACTACTTCAGGGGGTGAGTGAAAGGCTAGCTCCTTTCCTAATTTCTGGAGAGACTAGCTTCCATCTTGGAGGAAGCCACCTGGTTACTCACTACTGACCTTCCTGATTGACGCTAATTAATCTCTGCCTGGATTAAGATAGGATGGATAATTTCTCTAACCTATTCACATTTCTCTATTGTTTCTTCTTCATTTCATAAATAAATTTCTGACTCAAGATATAATAAATATTGGTGATCACATAATTTTATAAAATTATTGTCCAACCATTACTTTTCACCTTTACAGTAGAAGCCTGGACTTGCTATTTGATCCATGTGAGGAACTTCTAGTATAGGAATTCATTGACCAATCAATATAGATCAACAACTTCACATGAGTTTCAGAGGATTATAGATTTAGAGCTAGAACAGAAATAAGGGTCATTAAATCCAACTACCTTTTTCTATTCAGATGAAGAAAATAATGCAGAGAAATTAATTGCCTAGGGTCATATAACCACTAAATGCCTGAAGCAAGATTTGAAACTAAGTTCTTTTTGATTCCATATCTGCAATAAGTTAACTAGGTGAGGGAAAGGGTTCATATCACCTGTTTCATAGACAAGACTTGAAAGCCAAGTCTTCCTAGCTGCCAACTGCTCTCTTTAATAAGTTAAGTTGCTTTTTAAATATGTTATTAGTGTATTATACATTCCCTAGAGAAATTACTGAAATCCTCTGTGCCACCTTTATCCCCATTTTTAGAGTGTTGTTCAGATATCTATTATGAATACTTTATAGTATCTTCTTGTTCCTTCTGGGCCATAAGAGACAATGAGAAATCCACAATCACTTCACCTGATGTTTATAGTAATTTTCTCACTGTCAGTAATTAGGGGTTGAGAAAAAACAACTTTACTGGGTTATATTTATAAGATATATATTTATACATATACAATAATATAAATAATAATGTAAATAATGATAAATATAAGATTTATAACATATTTATAAGAGATAAAATTTCCCTCACAATGCCATTCCATTCATCTCATTTCTTTATTCATTCTCAATTTCCCCTTTAAAATTCCTAATGAAGATCTGGTGGCCTAGGGAGTATAACTGAGGTGAAGTCAGTCATCCTTTCCCGCAGTTTCCTCTCTTGTCCAGAGAATGTTCCTTGGGGAAAGGAGTCCTGGCTTTTTCTTCAGTAATAGTTCTGTTCCCAGGAGACTGAGGTGCAAAATCATATAACACAATTTTACTCACTATCAAGTTATTGTGTTACTAGAAAAAAAGGAGTAAGGAAAATTGAGAGAGGAGAATAGGTACAAAGTAATAAGGAGAAAGAAACAAAAATGAATAGGAAGAGTTGTGTCCAGTAGTGTATCTGGCTCATGGCAAAGTTATTTTAATAATACTCATTGCCCATGCAGTATGCCTTAGTAATGGTACTAGATTTACAGAGTTGTACTAGAAAGCTATTTATGCACATAAGTAGGACAATCATAACTCATGATCTAAGCTAGAATTCTGTCCCCCAAAGAACCAGGAGCTTTTCAGTATTTCAGCATTATAAGGATGTGTTTTTAAGTGCTAGCTAAAATATTACTCAAACCAGGAATAGTGAAATTGATCAATTAGATGATGAAATGTACCTCTGCTTTAAGGTCTGCAAAGTGCTTTACAAATATTATCTCATTTGATGCTCACAATAATGCTAGGGAGGCAGTGCTATTATTATAATATCCATTTTACTGTGGGGGAAACTGAGATCAACAGAGATTAAATGACTTGTCTAGAATCACACAGGTAGTAAGTGTTTGAGGCTGTATTTGAACTCAGGTTTTTATCCAGGTCCAGCTGTCTATCCACTGTGCTCTCAAATGCTTCCTGGTTGAGAACCCCTGTGATATTTCACTTTTAGGTTCTGAGGAGATTTATTCCAAAAAGAGTTTTTTTTTTTAAAGATCTAGCTACTGAAAAAATATCCAAGACTTGTCGTGGAGATTTTTGCAAATATAAACAATATCAATGATGGTTATAAGTTAGTAAACCTAGAGCCAAAAGGGAACTTAGGAGTCACCTAGTTGATTACTCTCATCTTAAAAATAAGAAAAGATTTTTAGCTGACTTGCCCAAGTCTGGAAAGATAGAAAGCATAACATTTGGAATTTGAATCTAGATCCTCTAATCCAGATCCAGTGTTTTTTTCCACTGAATCACAAGACAAATTATTATAGTGTTTTGTGGCTTACCAAATGTGTTCATATCCTCTTCTTACATGATACCCCTAACTATGCACTGTAGGCAGGATGGATATTATCACCTTTTTAGGAATGAAGTCCTTTGGACTTAGGTTACATAACAGATGTAGGGCTAGAATTTGGGTCTTCAGTCTCCAATTCCAGTATCTTTTCTGGTGTATCAGACCACCTCCTAAACAATACAGTCTCTGCTCTTCTGTAGGAAAAAGTTTGTCCTTGCTCTGAAAGAAGGAATTCTTCCTTGACAGAGAGTATTTTTCACACCAATATTAAAGACTCTTGTGGGATCCCTCAAGAAGTTCAATTTTTCTCACTTTCCATTACAACCTTCTCTTGAAATGTAAGGTTGGGAGACCTAAATTTCACAGAGTAATGGTGTTCTGCTTGGTGAAAATCAATTTCACTACCTAAGAAAAATTATTTCAGTATGAAAAGAAAAAGCACACCCAGTGGAAATCAAAATAAGTACCAAAGAGGATTATCCCTTAACAGTTGATTTTTTTCCTTCGTGACTTAAATATTATTTGATTAGTAGAAGACAGTTATGGAAGGCTATATGCAATGACTGTTTACTTACTGAACTATTTTTCTTGATGAGGCAAAATATGTTGCTAAGAATGCGTGCACACATGATGAGGTCTTTTTGCTCTTGCAAATGCATATGGAGGTGATGCAAAACTACAGGCAGGAGTATGTATCGAGAATCTGAAAAGGAAAAAGTCATTAGTCAGAGGTCCCATCAGAGCATTTGCTACATTTTTTAATTTATTTTAAACTCTGACTTTCTTTCTTTCTTTTAAAAAAATTTTTAATTTGATCATTTCCAAGCATTATTCATTAGAGACAAAGATCATTTTCTTCCCCCCCACCATAGCCGACGCGTGATTCCACTGGGTTTCACATGTGTTCTTGATTCGAACCCATTTCCATGTTGTTGGTATTTGCACTAGAGTGTTCTCTGACTTTCTTTCTTACAATTGATATTAAGTATTGATTCCAAGGCAGAAGAAAGGTAAGAGCTAGGTAATTGGGATTAAATGATTTGCCCAGAGTCACACAGATAGAAGTGTCCGAGGTCACATATGAACCCAAGATCTCCTATCTCCAATTCTTGCATTCTATCTACTGAGTTACCTAGCTACCCCTATATTTGTTTCTTAAATAATATTAAAATTTTTGTTTAGTATTTTTTAGTCATATCTGACTCTTCATGATGCCATTTGGAATTTTCTTGGCAAAGACACTACTCTGTCATTTCCTTCACCAGCTCATTTTATAGATCAGGAAACTGGGACCAATGGGGTTAAATGACTTGCCCAGGATCACACAGCTCATGAGGCCAGATTTGAACTTGGGAAAACAAGCCTCCCTGACTTCAGGCCTGCTGTTCTATCCACTGTATCCCCTAGGTGACCCCACTGAAATATAGCTTCTACTTTTAAAACTATATATGCCTTAAATTTAAGTAGGAACTGGAATTTAAATAAAATGGGCACCTCTGAATATTTAGGCATCAATGTAGAACATTTTAGTAATTACTTAGGCATTTCCACTTGCAAGTGGATAAATGAATTGGGTCTTCCACCTAGTGCCTTGTGCTCTTTAAAGACTCTTAGTTTGGAGATTAGTTATGTTTCTTGCATCCCCTCCAGCAAAATATAGATAACCCTATGGCACCTGTAAGAAAAGCTATTCACCCATAGAAAGATTTACTTTCACATCCTTTACTTCCTATATCTTTAAATGCTTTCATTTGAACATCACTCAGTGTCTAATTTAGGCTTATAAAACCTATTGGAGGGGTAGCTAGGTGGCTCAATGGCTAGAGAGTCAGGCTTGGAGATGGGAGGTCCTGGGTTCAAATCTGACCTGAGATATTCCATAGCTGTATGACTCTGGCAAGTCACTTAACCTTTATTGCCTAACTCTTGCTCCTTTTTCTGCCTTAGGACCAATACACAGTATTGATTCTAAAATGGAAAGCAAGGGTTTAAAAAAAAACATACCCTATTGGAAGACTCATATCTAGTTTTCACAAGCCATTTAGTTTATATAAATTTCATTTGGGCTGCACACTTGACTCTGACCTCATTGGTCAGGATCTCAGTTGAGTTTGAAGTGAAACTAAAGATGGTAGACTATGGTTAGCATTGGAACTAAGGACTTAATGTAGCAGATATATTACCTTTAGCAAGGATTAATGCA
Source organism: Monodelphis domestica (assembly GCF_027887165.1). Lineage (NCBI taxonomy): Eukaryota > Metazoa > Chordata > Mammalia > Didelphimorphia > Didelphidae > Monodelphis > Monodelphis domestica. The sequence continues at coordinate 177,908,780 of NC_077231.1, forward strand.
ATCAATAGCACTGGAAGATATCTGGGGCCCTGCAACAGAAGTGTAAGTTGCCCTTTCTTTTTTGCACATGTCTAGGCAACATGTGTGTCATACATTTTGGATGTGTTTTTCTACTTTTGAAATCAATGGGCATACACTCTGCCCCAAAATGGCGGGCATATGGGTGTGAGTATGAATGGACCCTGGGCTTAAAGGAGAGAAAATGCTTTGAGTTCATTGAATTCTCTGACTTCTTTTAATAAGTTATCTATTGGTGGATTCAGTAGCTATCATTTTGAAAGTATAGACTCAAAGGAGGCCTAGAATATGGAATTCTTTTGGGGGGGGAGGGTTGGATTTGTCCTGTGAATGTGAATTGTGGGATAACTGAAAGGGGTGCAGATGCATTACCTCGTTTAAGCTTCACACCAATCCTATAGTTTATTCTCATTTTATAGATTAGATAATTGAAGCTCAACAAGGTAAAGTGATGTAGTTCCTGAATATAAGAGGTGGAATTTGAACCCAGGTATTCCTGACCCCAGTCTGCCTTCATTATATCACTCTGGCTCTTGCCTTTTCATCACCAGGTATGGTGTCAACCAATGCAAATTACAAAATTAATGTGCACAGGTATTATTATGATCAGGAGCCTGTGTCATTAGTTATTCTGTCTTCATTTCCCAGACTTTCTGAAGGCCAAATTAGCTGACTGGTTGAAATGCTAATTCTTGCCTTTAAAAAGAAAAAAAAAATTCCAAACTGACCAAGCAGAGAAAATGCAATTTAAGCAAGAATCTTCATACAAAGATTGGTGGAAAGTTAAAGGCTAAAACATGAAAATATCTTGCGACTCAGCTTGCAAGGGTCAGTGCATGGCCATTCAATCTCATATTCACCTGTTCTGCTGACCCTTACTCAAGGATACCACTCTGATTCTAGCATGATAAGTGTGCATTTTCAAAGTTTCTCTCCAAAGTTACTCCTAAACAAAAGCTACAAGCTAATCTTTGCTGTGCTAAGAATAGGACTCTGGCCAGGGATCCTCTAAATCAGCATTTTGGCACAAGTAAGATAGTGATATTCAAATGAGTCATGTGATCAGATCCATATGGCCACCATAGCTCATCTTTATCAGATAGGGCACATAAATAAGTTGGATGCCAGCAAGACACCTCAGCAGCTGAGGAATGGTAATCTCACATGGAGATGATTTGAAATAGGATGTGCAGAATGTTCGCTGAAGTACAGAGAACTCAAGAAGAAAGTTCTAGCAAATATGAAGAAAGAACTTTTTCCCTGACTGAGGCAAATGATGAATTGATCAGAGAGAGACATAATTGGTATCGAGTCTTTAAAATAAAAGGGTTGCAAAACCAAAGAAAATATGGATACACTTCAAGTGTACTCAGTTTAGAAAGGACTAAAGGTGACCAACTTTTCTTTCCAATCATGTTCAGTTACTTACATGGGAATACCCTCACAAGAGATAAGACCAAGGATGTTGCCAATGGAATCAGCTTTCAGTATTTTATCTTGAGTATAGTAGATGGGCAGCAAACAGTGTCTCCTAGAAACAAGGTTGCTTCTCTGTGAAAGCTTCAATCTGTGTACACAATTTGTGCTAAATTGCACTTAAAATGTAGTTGGGGAGTCTGTTTCCTTCCTATTGGACAATAGCTAGAGTAGAGCATGACAAAGATATTCATTTTAGCATATGATGGCCAGAATTCTTTTCATTCTGGTCATGCTGTATCAAGAGTTGATTGTAAAAGTAATTGTTGTTTTCTAATTTATTTTTAAAATAAAAACCCTCATCTTCCACTTTAGAATCAATACTGTGTATTGGTTCCAAGGCAGAAGAGCAGTAAGGGCTAGACAATGGGGGTTAAGTGACTTTCCCAGAGTCACACAGGTAGGAAGTATCTGAGGCCAGATTTGGACCCAGGACATCCCATCTCTAGATTTGGCTTTCTATCTCTGAGCCACTTCGCTGTCCCTATGAAATAAATTACTGAACATGGCTGAAGAAAATGTGGTATAGGAATGCAATGATTATTTACTATACAAAAAATGAGGAATAATTCAGTGAAACTTGGGAAGATGTGTATGAATTGAAACAGATTGCAGGAAGCATGATAGAGGTCAATCAATAAAATAACTGCAAAGGAAAACAATATTGAAAGATAGAAGAACTCTGACCAATGCAATGAACAACCTTGAGCCCAAAAGACTCTTGGTGAAACATAGCCCTTTCCTCTCAGTGGGGAGGTGATAGGACTTTTTGGCATGAAATGGAGTATACACTGGAATATATGGCCAGTATTGGTTCATTTTACTTAATTGTGATCTTTGTTATATGAGGAGGTTCTATTGGAGAGAGAGATTTTGGGTAGTAACAGCAATATTATTTAAAACATCAATAAAACCAGTATTTACCAATATTTTTTTCACTACACCTATGTGTCAAATAATGGATCCCTGTCAGTTATACACTGACTTAGAAAACCACAAATTTAAAAAATATGATGAAGATTCTATTGGGTTTTCATTCATTTATTTAACTATTTCCCAACTACATTTGGTTTGATACCTGGGAGGTGAGTTTGACCCTTCTGCTCTGATCTATACTGTACTGCTAAAGAGTTGTTTCTATTGTTCTCATCTTCAATGTGTCCCAAAACATAATGGGACTAAGGTTTAAGCTCTTTTATGCTGAAAATATGATAAATAAGGTTAGAAAGTCTGCTTTAAAAGCAAGTTTGAGAGTGACTCAAAGTTTATGAATCATACTATAAAAGGAATCAGCATTTTATCAGTTGAGATAGTCCATCCCCTGTTGATGGTTTATCATCTTTCCAACCCAAAGTAAATGGTCTTCCTCAGTTGCCTTTTTCAAAATAATTTATCTCATGGTGGCCAGCTTCTTGGACATGGGCCTTTCTAACCAGCTAGGCTGGTGCTCAGATAGCAGTCTGTCCTTGAATTGAAAGTTGAAGCCTTTTCAGCTTGCTAGTATCTACCCAGGTTTGTTTTCTACTGTCATATCCTTCAAGAACCTAGAGTCATAGGAGAACAAGAGGAGACAAATGAATCTATTTATGAAAAAATATAGGATTGACTTTTCCACTGTGATCTTATTGATTCTATGTACAGAATGAGAAATAAGTCTGGATATTTTCCTTTTATTTTGTTCTCATTTTGTCTTTCCTATGGAAAAAAATGAAATAATTTAAAACACACAGATAGACCCATTCTAGTTATTCCCATTTAGACATCAGTGCTAACATGTGAGATTGACAATATTTTCACTGTTATATGGATAAACACTAAATAATCCAAGAAACCTGGTCTTGATAAGTTTTTTGACAAATGCTCTCAAGACTGTGCTAGTTGGAGATAACAAGGCAGCCCTGAAGCAAGAGTTTTCCCAATCTGACAGAGTCCAATCTGATAGAGGTTAGTATGGGGTGAAAGGGATTGAAGATAAGGAAAAGTATGCAGAGGAAATAAAAGGAGTTTGCAAGGGCTAGAACCTGCCTGCTTTTGGTCTAAACTCATTGTTGGGTTGGGGGGTGGAGTGGGGTGGAATCTGTGTGTCCTTTAACATACATACATTCACACAACTGTACATGTATAAACATTTTAAATCATCTTTCTTTTTTCTGTAACATTAGTGTTTTTCTAGATATGTCCTTCCACTCCCTCCCACCTAGCAAGTCATTCCTTAAAAGAGATTTTTAAAAGAATGGGAAAAAATCTGCAAATCTAATAAATAAATTACTCATGTTTGAACTGTCTGTGTAATGATACATAACCATCCTTGCTGCAGTTTATAAAGGGCAGAAACACATTTTCACCACTTTTCTTTGAGATCAGATTTGATTGTTATGATTGCATAGGATGCTCTCTGGGCTTTTTTATATTTTTTAGCCAACATGAAAAAAATGTTTGCCAATTTACACTTTAAAATATATTTATCATTGTTACTTTTCTGGAGAATGGCAAGCAAGCTCTTAATATTAACCTTAACCATCAGACTCAGTATCATTCAGGAAGCAATTAAAGTGTACCTCGCATGGCTACCTTAAGGACCACCAGCCCCTTTAGCTCACATCTGGTTAGCAACAAAGTTTTAAATCAAATCAGTTTTGGAAGTGCAAATCAAACTCCATAGCTCTTAATGCAATAAAAATCAATATAAATTGCACCTTAACTACAGTTCTCAGAAAGAAAAGCTACTAAGCACCCGTCAAAAGCAATAAGCCTTAATTTCAAAGCTGTTGCAGAATAATAGATACCACCCACCAAACATCCTTCTGGCATGCTACAGCATAGAATCATGGGAGCCCATTATTTGATGGGAAGTAACTCTGGAATGTACTTTCAACATAACCTTTACATATTTACTGCAGTCTCAAAGAATGCTGCAAAGTCTGGGAGTGAGGATTGGTGGTTTTACTGGTAAAAACCTATGAAACTCTTTTTCTACCTTCTAAATAATTTTTTTTTTCCCATGAAGAGGATTAAAAAAAATAATCAAAATTTTTAGGCTTTGGAATTTTTTTTAATGCCAGCTTCTTATCTTTGGCGTATGTTTAGGATGTACATGGAATCCTTATGTCTACTTCTGTATATTATTAGCCTGATCAATCAACCCAGCTATACAGAAGTTGAACAGACACATAGGACTTGTACTTAAGAAGAAAACAGCTTAGCTGCACCTATACAGAGCTGCTGAACTAATCGCTAGGCTTCAAGCATTGCAAACAAAACAAATAAATGAGATCATAGTACAAACAGATTGATCTTGCAAAGGTTGTGAGCCTAATATCTGAATCTTTGCTATTTTCAAACACTATTGCCCTATTCCAGGCCTTTATCATATCATGACCAGGTTATCATAACCTCCTCCTTGATAATCTTCCCACTCATACTTCTAACCAATCCCTGTCGTCTGCTACTGCCAACGCTGTCAAATCACCCAGTTGACCCTGCCAAACTCTTCCTTAAAGCCTCTAAGGGCTGCAGATTAACTGCAAGATCCCTACATTAGGTTTCAGAGCCCTTTATCTGGATGCACAAGGCTTCTTTGGCTTTCTCTCCCACACAGAGAATACTCCCTGGATTTATCTCAAAGGAAAAAGATAAAATTTCCAGAAATTCTAAAACCATTTACAAATACCTACCTATCTCTTTTTGGACTACAGGAATGGCTCAGAAAATGAACGGAAATTTGGGCAAAATCAAAATCTATATAATGTTTTTAAGTACTCTTTATACAGCTAAATTTAATAAGATTCAAGAGAAATGAATAAGATTAATCATGCACAGATAAAAGCAGCCTTAAAAAATAATGGTCAAATGTAAATGACAATCTTTGTATGTCTTGTGAAATCTATGACGCCTCTCTAAAATCTAATCAGCAAAACCATCAATGTAAAGTATAGCTGACATGAGCTAAGCTGTAATTTAATTAATTGTAATGGGCAAATCAAGAGATGATATCATAAAGACATTTTTCTGATTGAGATATAATATAGAAAAAGGTGAGTTAGTTAATAAAGAATTTGTCAGTGGTTGTCTGGCCTCATCCAAGGAAGAAAGAGACTGATGGGAAGGAGTATTTGCTACACTGTAAAAAGAGGGGGTATCATACAGTGCATTTGGTACTAGAGGATTTGAGCTCCTTAATTATTCCCCTCATGACCCTGGGAAAGTTGGTTTACATTTCTGTTATTGTTCAGTCGCTTTTAGTCATGTCCAACTCTTCCAGATCCTCTTTGGGATTTTCTTGGTGAAAATGCTAGAATGATTTGCCATGTCCTTCTCGGGCTCAACTGACATATAAGGAAATTGAGGCAAACAGGGTTAAATGACTAGTCCAGGGTAACAGATCTAGTATTGTGTCTGAGTCCAGATTTCAACTCAGGAAGATGAGTCTTTCTGACTCCAGGACTTAATACATTGCTTTACATTTTAAGCCTCAGTGTTTTCATTTGTAAAATGAGGAAGTTGGATAATCAACTCTAAAGTTTATGATATGTTGTAATAACACTCCCACCACCAATAATAATAGCTAGAATTAAAAAAGTGCTTTAAGATTTATAGCACTTTACAAGTATTAGGTCATTTTACCTCCTTGACAACTCTGGGAGCTAAGTCTTATTATCTCCATTTTACAGATAAGGAAACTGAGACATTGAGAGATTAAGTGACTAAATCCAATAAGTGACTGAGGCTAGATTTGAACTCAAGTCTTCTTGACTTTCAGTCCGGCACTTTATCTACTGTGCTACCAAAAGCATCTTATTGCAGAGTAGGGGAATTCATCAAGTCTACAGTGGCGAAGGTGAATCTCACAGCACTATCTAAATCCCTTTGCTTTAATTACTTGTTCACCAGACAAATACATTCAACACTAAAAGATCACCTTCAGCATCATCTAGTCCATTCTCTATTTGTAATACGAAAAACTTCTTTGAGGGGAAATTTACTTCCTCCCCCTCCCCTGTATCCCAATTGATTTTTCTTTTAATTTTCAGGAAGTTCACCATCAGCCCTTGCAACATCTATAATCATCACTCTACCATGAAGGCAATTTCAGTGGTGTGGCGAGTTCTAAATGCAGAAACTTTTATTATCAATGTAGATCAGCAACTTCTCTGAAACTTAAGAGTCTTAGAGAGCTATTCAGGTCACTGAGCTATTCAGTCAATTGCCCATGGTTCCCACTGCCCATATATCTCACAGGGAAGACTTGAACCCAGGTTTCCTTGGTACTCACAATGATCACTAGCCTTTCTTTTCTATTTATTTTGAGACAAAGTTTGCCTCTGTGTCACTTCCACACATTAGTCCTATATTTCTCCTGAAGGTCAAAGTAAATCTAATCCTTCCAACAATAACATTGAGACTACTACCTCCCTTCATAATTAAGGTAGCCTAAAATCACAATAACATTATGGGGGGGGGGGAATTCATCTCATATTTAATCATAATTCACTTACGGTAAACCAAAATACTTGATATTTTTCATGAATTGTTACATAGCAATCTATATGGCAAATATAATGTTAAAAGCTGGTGAAATAAAGACAAAAAAAGGCAATTCTTGCTCTCAAGGAATTTAGATTTTTTTGTGTGTATATACTATTTATGTGTATATAATATTGTATTTTTTCATATAGTTATATATATTTTTTAAGCAAAAAAAAAACACAACTCCATTAAGGCTTTTAGGACACCAAGTAGGACATGATGTTTGAATAGTATCTTAAAAGAAGCATAGGATTCTAAGAAGCCAAGGTGAAGAAGTACATTCAAAGCAAGGAGAACAGCACTGAGATTGAACATGAAGTAAGGACAATGTGAAGGGACCAGAGAGAAGATCAACTTGGTTGAAATGTATTGTTTTACTTTTTCCCTCAGTCTGAACTCAAATAATTGATTTTTTTCAAGTTTGTACCTCTCTCGAAGTCTAGGACCCTCAAGGGTTTATCATGACAGAAATCACTTGGGTGAGGAAAAGGCCAAACTTAAAAGATATTTCTGTATGAATTTACAACAGAATGTTCAGGCAGATGGAGGATATGAATCATACCTTTGTAATACAAATTATGAAACTGTTGTAGTAGAGCAGATATCAGAAGCCATAAAGATTCATTCCTGGATGCTTTTCCTTTTATTTTGACCTAAGAATTGCTGGATCTATCCTCCATCAATATAATTCTCTTCTGTTATATATATCGTTACTCACATTACCTACTTCTGTAGTTTTAAATATGTCTTTTCAATCAAATTTCAACATGCTTGGTCAGTCCAAGTCTTCTGCCAAGAACAGTTTTTTTGGTCTTCATAAAATTCATTTTTTGACCCTAGTCAGGGATCAATTCATCCTTCTGGTATAATAAATTATTGTTCCACAAAGCTAAATCCTGTTCTGTCACCATCTCTGTAGCCAACTCTTCACTTTTCATGAACTTCTTTTTCTCATTTAAGTTGATGACAAACCTCAAATTGCAAGTGAATAGAGAACACCTAAAAACATGTCTCAGCCTTTCAATTTCTTACCCACAATTCCAAGACATAACAAATATATTTTGAGATTTTTTTTCCTAGCTATAACATTTACACACCCTTCAAACGGCCTCTATTAAGTGCCTACCATATGCTAGGCACTGGAGATACAAAGCCAAACACCAAACAGCTCCTGCTGTCAAGGAAGCAGCTGATATTCTTTGGCTCTCATATGAATCAGAAGAAGTAGGCAGATGTCTGTGCCATGGAGCCTGGATATGTTCTCTGATGCACCTGTAGCTGGCAGGTGAGATAACCACACTGTCCCTAACAATAATTTGCTTTGATTGACAGCTATAACTGTCAGATAACCGGTGAGAAAGAATAAGGTTAAGGACTGAGAGCAAGATGAAGACACCCCTGAGAATAAGAGACATCAGTCATTCAGGTGAAAAAAAAGGGGGAGTCTGTTCTTGAACAGTTCAGCTACTAATGTGGATAATATGGAACCCAGGAGTGGACCAGGGTATGAAGAAGTGATGGTAAGTCAAGTCAGGAGAAGTATAAACAGGAGAACAGGCTGGGTGGAAACTAAAACAAGGCAGTGCATTAAGCAGGCAGAGTTCCTGGGGAAAATGACTGAATGTTGGTACCAGAAGACCAAAGGCTAGGAGGAGCAAGCTCCTGACATTGGATCTGGGACAAGAGGCAACATCAGAAAGGGTCTCCTCACCATCAGGTGGATGTCTTGGAAGGAGGAGGAGTCATTTCATTCCTTAAGGGAACCCATCTACTTCAAGTAGCAAGTACTCTCCCAAAATGGGGATGGTCTCCTCATGTCTGTTTTTTTTTAGTAGGTCCAGGGGACTAATCATGGAATACTTTCCTAAAGCCTCTCAAAATACAATATCATACATGTTTAGTGGTTGAACTAGAGGATCCGAGGTCCCTTGTAGCTTTAATTCTATTTTCTGACTAGATTTTTCAGCTCTAATATAAAAGCAACTGTACCTCTCAGCCTAATACCATCAACCACTATTTCTCCCTTCATGGAGGATTTTTTAAAACCTTTACCTTCCATATTAATTAGAATCAATAATATGCATTGGTTTCAAGGCAGAAGAGTGGCAAGGATGAGGCAATGGGTCATACAGCTAGGAAATGTCTACTGTACTTTAAAAAAATATCTTGTTAAAGCTGTTTTTTATAGCTGACCAGTCTATTGCTACCCATTAATCTACCCTATTTTCCTCTCTGTAAAATGGGGATAATAAGAGCACATATCTCCCAGGTTTGGTGTGAGGATCCAATGATATCATGTTTATAAAGCATCTACCATAGTTCCTGGCACATAGCAGGTGATTAATAGATCATTCCTTCCCCCTTCCCTCAATGAAGCCCTTCCTTGTAACAAATATGTAGAATGCAGGAGGGAAAAAAGTCAACACATGTGCCATGTCTGAGAAGGCATATCTATCTCATTCTGTGGCTTAGCTCATTACCTCGTGGTTTTCTACCTTGTTTAGAAACTCTTTACCCCCTCCAAGAGGCATAGGATACCAGTTTCCATTTGTAAAATTTTAGTCATCACACCTCAGGCAGAGGTTGTCTATATTTCCAGAAAATAAGCCCCTTGAGGATATGGAATGTGTACTGGTTGCCTCTTGACCAGCTAGGTGGTACAGTGGTTAGATTGCCAGGTCCGGAATCAGAAAGACTCATCTTCCTGAGTTCAAATCTGGCCACATTGCACTTACTAGCTTTGTGACTTGGGCAAGTTTCTTAATCTTGTTTACCTCAGTTTCCTCTTTTGAAAAATGAGCTGGAGAAGGAAATGGCAAACTATTCTAGTATCTTTGCCAAGAAAACCTCAAGATCAAGAAGAGTTAGCCAGGGCTGAGAAATGACTGAAAACCAAAGATACTGTTTACTTCAAAAAAATATTTTTTTTTGATTTGTGCTTAATGTTCTGCAGATAACTGGTACTTAAAATGAGTTTGAAAGAACAGCACATACCTTACAAATCACAAGAACAAATTTTTTTATATTAATGTTCTTTTGGTCTCAAGATAAACTATTACACTCCATTAGAGGACCAGGAAAACATTCATGGAACTGTTTCAGAAATCATCTCTCACATTCTTTTCTTTCTCAAATGTTTTAAGGCAAAAAAAAAAAGTGCCTATTTAGCCCTATTTGTCTACCTGCCAACCTTCTGGGCAGTTCCTATGTGACAATCACTCAAGTACTCAACAGCGTCACTAGCCTCTCATTGATACTCAGTCCACAAAATAAAAAAAACAACTCAATTCATGATCAGAAGATCAGAGCAATTATTTTTGTGATTGCTGCAGCAATGTACCAGACTAGTTAAAATGGTTAAACTGATATAAAAGACACATGGCAGATATCCAAGATCTGAAACTTCCTCAACAAAACATTCTTTTTTCCTAGGGAAAAGACTGTTATGAAATTAGCTCCCAAATATTGACTTCAGAAAAAAATGAAACAAAAAATCCCTGTTCATTTTTTGGGGGATGATCTACTGATGCATTTTATTATGATACATCAGTGATGGTGAGCCTTTTAGAGACCATATTCTGTGCCCTTCTCCCAAGAGACCATATGCTTAGCCCGCTCCCACATCCAACATAGGGGAAGGGGGAATTGCTCCCATTGGGCTAATGGGCAGAGTTGGCAGAAACAAGGAGTGTCCTCAGCAAGTGTAAAAAGGGGAAGGGAGTGACTGTTTGAGTGCTCTGCTCCCCTCCAGTTCTGCCACCTGTGAACTGCTCCCCTTACCTACTGTGTGCTCCCATCTCCCATTGGGTTGCTGGGCAGAGGGGTGGGGGATATGAAAAAATGTCATCAGGGGAGCAGCTCTGCCAGAGTCCCTCTGCCTATCTAGTAACAAATTGGGGTGGTGGACACACATGCATGCCTAGAGCATTCTGCATGCTATCTTTGACACCCATACCATAGGTTCACCATCACTGCACTACTGTTTCCTATTCTATTTTTCATAAACTTTGGGGGAAAAAGATCTTACTTAATTCTTTAAGTTTAAAAATGAAACTTAAAAACAAATCTGCATCAATGCTATACAAACTCAAAAATGAATCAGTTGTGATTAAAATCCATGATGTCATGATTACTATCCTTTCTGGTTACAGAAATTTTGCTAGTCATGTTTTTAGCATGGATAAAAAAAAATGATTTAGCTTCAATATTTCAGATCAATGATGCTTTTTTCAAACTGGGATTTTCAGAATACCTTCACAGATTCTGCTGACCTGTAAATGCAACACATAATAAACTTTCTAGAGAATTTATTTCACCCAAGACAGTTATCATCCTACCAGGGTTAGTATATAGCTGGCTTTCCACTGTTTTCCCGATACATTGAAGCTTCACAGCTTGAAGGGAGTCATCCACATGCATGATTGTTGGCAAACTGCCAAGAGTATCATGTACTAAGTTTGCTACCTCACGAACATCAAAGAGTTTCAACAGCTCAGAATATACTGCTGGGAAGGAACTCAGGAACACAGCCTTAAAAAAAAAAGAAGGAAAGAGAATTAAAATTAACCCCACATTACCATGTGAAATGAGTTTTAAAATCTCAGTGCTCTGATGGATTATCTTAAGTATTTTTAAACGATGGGGGGGGGGGTGACTAGAAAAAATGTGGAGTACCTTTAAAACAAGAGATACAACTATTGGTTTATTTTTTTAAGTGTAGGAGATAGAACATCACAAAAATTAGGAAAATTTGGAAAATCACTGATAACCTAGAATGATTTGGGAAAACAGTTGCAGTAGGAGGCAGAATCAAGTTATGGGAAGAGAACTAAATTAGAGGCAGGAGATCTAATTTCTATTTTGAGCTCTGCCACTGACTGGAGGTGTGACCTTGAAGAAGTCACTATGGAAGTCTCAACACCTCCTTGAAGAGCTTGTTGTAATGATTAAATGAGATAATATATATGAAAGCACTCAGAATACTAGATAACCCTATTCAAACTTAAGGCATTATTCTACTTAATTAGACTTGATTTCTTTAAGAGCTAGTTAATCACCATCACAAAAAGTCCAGAAATAGATTTAGTTTTGAAACCATTCATTAATGACACACTTGGCTCTCTAATCTGCTATCAGCAGTTAACAGATAACCTAGAAGAACTGATTTTAAAGTTATAATATACATATTATAAAGTTATAAAGTTATAATATATATATGATATATAATTATAAAATATAATTATAATTTATTTCCAGGCAGTGTTCCTACTGACTCCTCTGAAAGGGGGGGGGGGCTTTAGCACTCCAAATTTTAAACAATAAATAATATGATGCCATTTCCCCAAGTATAATATCAATTATTAATGGAGGCATAAAGTCCATTAATAAAGGATTGGTCCATCAGCTGTAGACACTGCGAGGAAAGACCAAGAACAGGAAGCTGCAGAGTCTTTGAACAGAGGTGTATCTTCCTTCTACATGGCCTGCCAGAACTCCCCTGGCAGTCCCATTGAGGGTTTTCGGAGAGAGAGGTTTGGGGGACAGATACCCTCTTCAGGAGGGTGGATCCCTCAGCTTCTCTAATGTGATCTTGACCTGCCCTTCTTTCAAATGCCTTAGGTAGGGTGTCCTCATTTCTGGATAAAGAAAAATTTTATCCAACAAAAGACAAAAGGTCATATCTCAGTTAGACTCTTTGCAGCTCAGGAGTAATTTATGGCTTGAGAATTGGACTGCCTGACCTTTAGAGGTAGGGTTTTGAGAAAATGAGTGGTTTCCTATAGAAATACTGCTAATAAATAATACAATTCAACATTCACCATCCTCGGGTCCAAACTTATTTAAGGAGAAAATTCAGCTCAGATACATTCTCATTTCCCACCTGGCTTCCCTACTCTAGGACTTCTCTGACTGACTTCTTCACCATGCCCCCAAGATGGGTACCTTCTCCTCCTATCCCCAGTTTGATATTGGTTGGTTGCAGGATGCATTATAATTTGCTCCCGAACAGTTAGGGAGACTGTAAATACTAAATCATGTATTCAGCCTTAGGCACATGGAATCAGGGTCTGGAGTTCAAGAAATGCAAAAGCAATTTGGTGGTTCAGGAAAATAATCAAAACCATGGTGAAATTCATTTCACAAAAATGACAGGAATAGGCTGTCCAGTCACCAATATTCTTTCTGGCATTGGAAATGGTACTAATGCAAGTCAATAGTTTTTCAATTCAGTAGGGAAAAGCTGAAAATAAAGCAACCAAGTTCTGCTATGTAGGGCTGATAGAATAAAAATGAAAAAAGGAAAAACAACCTATTATAAATAATGACAGGTGCAGCCATAAGTTGAGGCTCAAATGTGTTTCTATGTAAAACAAATAAATTGCAAACTTTTTTTTCCCTTTTGAGCAGTTGACAAAAATTACCTGTGACTGAGATAAAGCTCCAGATCCTTTGCTTTCTTGGGAAAGGAAAAATCGAACTGACATAAGGAGTTCTTGAATGCAACAACGGAATTCTTCTTCATTTTGTCCACCAGTGGCAAGAGAAAAGAGCCTTCGAGACTGAACTATATACTTAAAAATATATTCCTGTGCCTAAAATTGAAGGAAAAAAAACATATCCATCAAAAGGAAACCCAGATACCTTAACAAATGGCACAAGCTTCACTCCCTAAGAGATTATTGAAAAGAATTTTTCAAATGAAGGAAGAGAACAGATATTTTTCAACTTTTCCTATAAATACTAAAGCCTGATACATATTTTGAACCTTTTCATTTCAGGGAGGATTTCCCCAGTACTCTGAGGAGATTAAAAGAGAAGGATTACTTGAAAAGGTGAATGATACAGCTTGACAGAGTGAATAGAATGTTGACTATGTAGTCTGAAAAACCTAGATTCAAATCTCTCTTCTGCACAACTGACCGTATTATCATAGGGAAGGTCCTTAACTTTTCTGTCTCTGTTTCATTGTGGACAAAATGTAGATAATCACATCTATACTATTGACCTCGTAAGATTGAGACTCAAATTAAATAATATTCAAAAGGACTTTGCAAATTTTAAAGTTCTAAGCAAATAGTTATATTATCAGAAAAACAAATTTCTTCCATTGAATTTTAATTAGAAATATGAACATCCAAAGGGAATGGATAACATGGACATGAATCTGGACAATATTTAACAAAGAGAAGTTAACCTTCCATAAATTATTTTGTTCTCATTATCTCTCTCTACAATTTAAGACTTGGACTCTTCATCTAATTCTCCTTAAGTAATTTAGTAACATTGCACAACAATTATTTTACAAAAAATTAAGGCCCTTTGGTCTTCCCTCCTAATATCAGACAGTATAATATGAATAAGAATACTATTCTGTCTTTAATTTGGAAAATCATTCTTTAGATAACCAAGTAGCTTTTAAAATTTATTTTATTTTATTTTTAAAAGATCTTCTCAATATGCCTCTGAGTAGGAATTGCCTTTTCCTTTTTTAGTTGGGGGGAAAAAAAAACACAAAGGTTCAGAATTAATAAGTGAGCTTATTATATATAGACACTCCAAAGGAATGGTTGATAATCACAGCTCTTCTGGCTTTCTTTAATTTCAGTAATTCATCCTATCTGGTTTGAAATTTATGAGTTTAATGGTTTCATTATGGGTGGCTGGTGCCATCATTAAAAAAATAGGCTCTCTATAAGCCTCTCTATTGTATGTGAGCATCCCAACTTTCTTAAGTTCTTCCTCCACACTAACACAAAATATAATCAGTAGATTCTGGGAAAAGGATAAAGCTTAAAGAATCTTTAAAATTCTTAACCTTCTCAGGAAGCCATAATTTCAAAAATCCAAAATTAAATTTCACAAACTTAAACTTTATTAATCTATTTCCATTTATCTTTTTCCACAAAAGGAAAAATTCGTTCAGGGTATTTGTTAGTGGCAATACATTTACCTTTAGAACTTCCTGAATATGTTCCTGTCGCTCTGCTTCTGTTATTCTGTCCACATACCATTTAAGAACTTTGATGAGGTCTCTAAAAATAGAAGTAAAATATGCAATACATGGATTTTTCTCCTAATTCTCATAATAATTAAGAATTAATGTACAAATCAAACACCTACTGTGATTGTTGAAAGGTTTCTTTTCTTGTCAGTATACCACTAACTGATGATTGTGGATAATTAAAGGCCTTAATAGACCCTTAATTTTAGATATGTCATGTTGCCCATGAGTGAGAACCAAAATTTTCCCTACCTAATTCTGCAATGTCATCACTTTTTCTAATACCAGAGAGGAAAAAATTAAGCTCCCTCCTCCCACCCCCAAATTTTCTTCATGGAATTAATTTTGAGAAAATTTTAAGCACTGCTTTCAAAACAAGCCACATTGTCAGTGGAAAGAATCCTAGATTTGTTTACCAAGAACTTGAATTTGAGTCCCTTCTTTACTACTTGTGCAACCTTAGTTTTCTAATTTATAAAAAATGAGATGGTCAAATCTCTGAAGTTCCTTCCAGCTCTGGATCCTGGGCCATTCTCATGGTTAGATTTTTGAAGTCTGTTGCTCTAGAACGACATGGGGATTACAATTTCTTTGTCGTGTGTCATTCCAATACAGCAAAGACCTTCATTATCACAAAGTGCTCAGGGATGGAATCTGTTGGCACATGTGGAGCGCTGCCTATTTTTCTGCTTCCCTGAATCATTTGAGAAAAGTGTGTGTGTGTGTGTGGGGGGGGGGTAACAGCCTTAACATCTTTAAGGACTGAGATCTTAGGACTCTTGCTGCCAGGACCTTGACAAGGACTAAGGCCTCATATACTAGTCTTGATTTGAAAGCAAAGTGCATTTTCCACATGGAGGCTATCTTGTCTTTGGCTATGCATCTTCCCACATATGGACTTCTCCACTTCTGGCCTCTTAAGTGATGGTTATTCTTATTTATGTGTGATGTATTTCTGGGATAATATTCTACAGATTTATGGGAGAAATACTTTGATGAAACTTTTATTACTATGCCTTTTCAGTAAATATCTCTTTTTGAGCTAACTGTGCCCTCTGGCTGCCTATTAAAGGTAAAAGTAACAGTGAGGACCCATGAACTATAGTTTTAGGGATGCAAACACACACAGTACCTTGAAAAAGGGTTAGCCATCCCCTGGAAGACCCATGCTATTATAGGGATGAGAGGAGGCTGGGAGTTAAACTGTCATTTGGAATAAAACTAAAGAATAGTCGCTAAGTGAAAATAAAGCCATATCCTTAAGGATGTAATTGCCAGGAAGTAAAAACAACAACAACAACAAAACAACCCAGTCTTCTTGTTGATTGCTACTTTTTCTTCCTAGCAGATGAGAGAAAACAAATTGACCCTATTCTCTATAACCTCAAAATCTCTGAAGGTAGAAATCTGTGATCTGCTTTTTCATTCAACCTATGGCTAACAAAGTCTCAACCTCCTCCTCCTTTAATCCCCGTGATTCTACTTTGCATCTTTTTCCTTCTTTAGCTACTACTTTGTCAGGCTCCACTACTTCAAGTCTTCTCTCCAGATTCACTATTCTCTGTTCCTCAGACCTACTACATCAGTTGGACCCATTCTTTGAATAACAATCTTGCCTTTTTCCTGGAAGTCTCCTTCTGATACATTTTCTATTTTCTATTATATTCATGGAAAAACTGCCCCTCCAGATCTACCTCCATCCCTGTTAACCTCTTCATGCCAAATGCCTCCTCTATATTCTTTACCTCATTCACCACCCCATACCAAAATACGGGGCCAAGAACAGTAATAGGTATATTCCTTAGTTTTTACTGTCAATTCTGCACCAATTCTCTCTTGCCATCCTTGAGCAAACTTCTAGTCTCCACTGTCTTTATCATTCTGCACAGAAACTTGCTACATTTCTCTACTGACTTTCACATTATTCTATGTCCATTCTCAAGGAAACTCAGTGCTTGGCTAACAATCTTCCTCTCTTCCCCAGTACTTCTGCCTTCATAATTATAAACTTAAATTTTTAGACTTTGATGTCCCCTCTAATAACCAGGTCTCTAGTTTTATCAGTCTTGTCAACTCCATTGACCTACATTTTTTTTTAACCCTTACCTTCCGTCTTGGAGTCAATACTGTGTATTGGCTCCAAGGCAGAAGAGTGGTAAGGGCTAGGCAATGGGGGTCAAGTGACTTGCCCAGGGTCACACAGCTGGGAAGTGTCTGAGGCCAGATTTGAACCTAGGACCTCCCATCTCTAGGGCTAGCTCCATTGACCTACATTTTTAAGCCATATTACTGCCCTGTTCACTTTTAAGAGATAGACTTTGCCTTTTATTTGACCAATGAAAGAGAGCATCTTTCTATAATGAGCACCTCCTTTGTCTTTTATATATACACTTTAAAACCACTCAATATGAGTCTATTTCCCATTCTCTTGATTTAGTGTCTTCCCAAGATTAATCTTCTAGTTTTTTCCCTTGAGCTTCTGTCCTCCCTTCTTTTTGGAGATACTATCCCTTCAAATACCTCTCCTTACACATCCCAATCCATAATACATCCTTTAGACTTCTATATTTCTGTTGAATGAACCACCATCTTTCTAGACAACCATGTTCCCAACCTAGAAGCCATTTGTAACATTTTTTTTCTCTCCCACACACCAATATCTAGTCACTTGTCAACACTTGTTAATTCTACATCTGTGTCATTACTTCAATCCATTCTCATCTTTCAACTCTGCCACTACCCTAGTATAGTTCCCATTGCTTCTCTTTAAGTCTACTATGACATTTTAAGAGTTTCTTTCCTTGACGTTTCTCATCCTTCACACCACCACCAAAGTCTTCCTAAAGCAGACAATCCAGTTATGTTTCTGCTTAAGAATCTTTGATAGTTCCCTGGAACATCTGGGAAAAAATACCAATGCCTCTGCTTAAAATCAACACTCTCCACCAACTGTCTCTCACTCACCTTTACAGTGCTACTTCACAAAGCTTCCTTTCATATCATGTGTCTCAGATTAATTGGCCATTGTTCAAACTTGGTCATCCACCTCCCATCTCTGTGCTTCTGCACAAGCGCTTTCTCCTAATTGGAATGATCTCTCCCCAACACTGACCTCTCTCTCTCAGAAACAGCTTCCTTCAAGGACCAGCTCATTTTCTCCCTTTTGAAAGTTTTTTTTTTCTGATCTGTCTCTATGGTTAACATTTTCCCCTCCCTTTAAGTTTACATACTTATCTGTATACACATTGTACCCATAAGTAATATAAACTCCTTGAGTTTTTCATTTCTGTTTTGTAATGTCTCTCTCACAAAGACATGAATGTTTATCAAATTGAATTGAACGTAAAGGGTCACTCTTGCCTTTTGCTCTCTGCCTTCAAATCTGGGCTCACTCCTTTTCCTATGCCTGGGAAGACCTCATGTCTAAATCTGATAAAAGTTTAACTATCACTTAAGACTTAGTTCAAATTGCAACTATTCTATGAAACGTTCCTTTGTAACCCCAGGCCACACACTTCCTTAATGTATACAGAAAGGGCCAATTAGATGCCTTAGTAGCATGAGTTTCACTTCAATTTAACAAATAGGGAGACAACTTCTCGAAGAAAATTTGCTAAATCTTATAATATCTGGCAATGTACTAAGATACATTCCTAAAAAGGAGATGTACCCTAAAGACTCTGTTAGTAGTGCTAATAACTGACAACTGTGTTTTTAGTTAGTTTTGTTAGTAAGTGCATTTAGTTAGTTTTAATTAAGAACTGAGTTAGTAACAAGTTAATAGTGGAATCGAGTGGCATTAAGTAGGTGTGCATATAGCTGTGTATATGTCTATACACAAGGAATAGTACAAGAACATGGTTTTTCCCAAAAGCATTTCTGCCATGGCTTTATGAAAGCACATTATAAATTTATGGGAATACTGTGGTTGATGTCAAAGAGTGCTTTTGATCACAGAACTTCAATAGCATACAAAGAGTTGATTTCCACAGAATCATAATGTTTTGTCCAAAGATACAATTGTAGCAGAAGTCATAATTCTATTTTACTAAGGTCCCTCAAAATTAGTCTTTTCAGTCTGAGCTGGAGTAGTCATAGGATTGTAGATTAACTTATCAGTAATGAAGATATATAAATAATAATATAATAAGGCACATAATACATTAGTAATTAAGGCAGTCATAGGATTATGTATTAGAGCAAGCCAGACCCTTAGGGGATATCTTGTTCAAATCCTCCTTTGTTTTATATGAAGAAACAATGGCACAGATATTTTTTATAGCTTTCTTAATATAAAACAGGTTAAGGCAGAAGGGTCAAGATTTGAACCTGGGTCTCCTGACACAAAATTTGAAGGTAGATCAACACAGCATCTCTAATTTCTAGAGAATACCTAGGTCACAGTCATTTGAAAGGTGAACCACTTCCCTGTCAGTGAGGAGTGAATTTATGGAGATGCCCATAGGGTAGACAGCTGCCGAAAGGGCTATTTTTAAGACAAGATGTTGCAGGGAGCTCTGACCACCCACAGTCTCACAAGCTTTCCTGGTACTTATTTGTCTGGTTAGGCACGATTGCCCCACTGCTTCCCTAGCCAATCTGGAATGGAGGTAATTACACTTCTGCTCTCTAAATTCCAGTTCCAGTTTCAGACAGATGCTATGCAGTGCTGGGCAGGATGGTAGAGCTGCCAGAACACCACTGACCTCCCCTCCTGAGGCTTCTGCTTTTCATCTTGGGCATAAAATCCCACTGAAAGGGGAACAAATGTGATTGTCTGTTGATTCAATTAGACACAAAAATAACTCTCTTCATGTAAACAGAGGAGAGAATTTCAACACATAAACCAGCAAATGGACAACCAAAGGTGCTCATGTATCATACAGCAGGCTCCTGTTTGCAATGTGGATTCTTTCTTTTGGAAGTATGTCATTCTGTATATCCCATAAGGCAGAACAATAAAAACAAAATGCTCTGAATGATTTTATTTTTGGCTATATAACTTCAACTGCCAGTATATGTGTGCACCTAGAAACTGGGAAGTATCAGGCAAAATTTTGGTCAGAGGGATCCATGTGAATTATATGTGCTAAGACAGAGCTTTTTAAAAGACTAGGCAGTTAGGTGATAATGGATAGAGCACTGAGCCTGGAGTCAGGAACACTCCATTTCTTGAGTTCAAATCTAGCCTCACACACTGTGTAACCCTCGGCAAGCCATTTAACTCTGTTTGCCTCACTTTCTTCGTCTGTAAAATGAGCAGAAGGAAATAGCAAATCATTCCAGCATCTTTGCCAAGAAAACCCTAAATGAGGTCACAAAGAATCAGACATCACTACAAACGACTGAACAACAATGGCAACAAAGTCTTACTCCCACTACTATTTTTTCTCCTTCTTTGTTTCCTTGCCATTTTTCTAATTCTCTGAAGCAAAGCTTCAAGTTGCATCAAGTCAAATAAATATTGTACTTTGAGTCAAAAGCCCTAAGGTGGAGCCCCAGGTTTTCCATATTAGTTGTGGACCTCAGATTAACCATGTCACCTCTCACAGCACCCACTTCCTCATTTGTAAAAGGGGGAATCTTTGGCCTAGATAATCTTCAAGGTACCATTCAGCCCTAACAGCCTAGCAATTCATGATTTGGTGAGTAAGAGGCTATGCTAGATCATGAAGGAGGCATTTACGACTTGAAAGAAATTACCCAATGAGATAGTGAGGGGCAGAGGCTGGCCAAAACACAACAATTTCTCCTTATAATATATATATGTACACACACACACACACACACACACACATATATATATATAACTTCTTATTGCATGAGGAAGAATAGGAAGCAGGAACAAGCCATCTAATTCACTTAAGCATATGTAACAGAAAAGAAGGCTGGTTTTATTCTAGAATTTATTCTAGAAGTCGGTCAATATTAAAAAACTGAAAATATATTTCTCATAATCAAGGCAAAAACTTAGCCACCGTATAGTATAATTATAATTAGATCATAAGTGACAAAAATAAGAGAAAAATCTTTAATGTTTTAGTCTCGTATTAAGTTCAAGATTCTTAATTCCAGGAGTTGTTTCTACCCCCTCCCCCACTGTCAACCCCAAATTTAAATAAGATCCAAACAATTTTTTTTCACATTGTTGTTATTGTTTTAAATTAGACAGCCTCTAGGGATTTTACATGTGTTGCCCTTCATTTTTTCCCAACTTATCTTTTAAATTCATATCCATAGCTGGTGTTGCTTAGAAGGACTAGAAAAAAAAAAAGAATGGTTTCTAACCAATTTAAAGATTAAAAAAAAAAAAAACCTTACCTGTATGCAAGTGCTCCAGCAAAATGACTTTCGATGTAAGTGTCCATTACAGGTTTGAAATGATGAAATTTGCTATCTTGCAATAAGTTTATTATGTGGACCTGAAAGAAAATTGAGCTTTATTAAATTGATGCAAATCAAGTTCCTTTTGTTACCTGTAATTGAACTGTTATGATCTCAATTTTGTATTTCTGAAATGCTTTTATAGCAGTCAGGACTGATAGGCAGAAGGATTAAAATACAATGAAGAGAAAAATTTATACTTACCAAAGAATCAAACACCTTTGAGCCATATTTTTGAGAATTTTCATCTAAAATTCCAAATAAGGTATCCAGGGTATCTTGCAGAAACTGTTTTACAGATATGAATAAAATTCATTAAATGTCATCTTGTCTTTTTTTGGTTCCCTCCATCTAAAACCCTTTTCACAGATACTTTTTTCTCTGAATTTCTTTAAAGAGGAAAAAAAATTACCTTTACTATCTCTGAGCCATCAATTTCTTTTATTTTGGAGAGGCAGCCTGTGATCTTGTCTGGATGAGTTCTCCATTTTAGAAGATCAAGCATATCTCCTATCCAAAAACAAAAGGAAGATAAATAGCCACAAGAGAGCTCAGCCTCTCCAACTGAAACACTTGATTGTTAAAAACCTGAAACCCCAAACACAGAAACCAATGTGACGGTGTTGCCAAGTTTAACTGGACATCAGTTAACATTAGGACCAGGACCTTTGCGGCAAGAAGTGTGTAATCAGTATCACTTTGTGGAAAGAATTCTCATATTCACGAACCACACCTGGGTTTAGGTAGGGAGTCTTAAGAATTGTAGCCTCACCTGCTGGAGTGACTCAGTATTTTGGAGAGAGAAACTACAGCAAGATCCAGGCCATTGTGCTGCTACAATTCCTTCATCAATGGAGGTAATAAACTTTTACCTAATGTTCTGGCCCTCTCTGGTGGTAGCAAGGTGACTTGGTGGTTGGTAACATGAAGTCGGCTGTTTAAAACACACACATTCACACACACACACACACACACACACATACACACACATCCCATATCTGAGCATTAATATAAATGTACTGTTTGCATCAGCAATGTGAAAATACTACACACATTGTGCCTGGTTGATCTTTCAATCAGTATGTAGAGAAAAATAATTTCAGCATTCAGCAAAGTTGGAGGAACAGAAGAGTTCACAGAGCAGACATGAGGGATTTGCTGGGATTCAAATGTAAAGCTGACATATAAGTGAGAAATTTACTTCAAAGCATTTGTTTCAGGAGAAATCTGAGATTCCTTGAAAGCCAGAAAGATAGTAAGAAAGTGGGGGGGGGAACCTTAAGAAGTAGTTAAGATTAAATAGGAAAATATATATAGTGAATCAAAGACAGAAAACACAAATATCTCAGGGGGAAGTCACAGGAAAAAGACAAAGTCAGATGAAAAAACAGAAAACATGAACAACTTTAGAGAAAGAAGCAAAAATTCCCAAGGAAGCCGAAGGTATTGGGCAAATAAATTCATTCCATACATTCCTATTTTCTCTCTCTGTCTCTCTCATATATATGTAAACACACACCTTCTGTTTTACAATGGATATTAAGTACGAGTTCCAACACAGAAAAACAAGGGCTAGGCAATTGGGGTTAAATGTACTGACTGGTATCACACAGCTAGGAAGTATCTGAGCCCAGATTTGAATGCAGGACCTTTTGTCTCCAGGCTTAGTTCTCTATCCACTGAGCCACCTAGCTACCCCTAAACATACTATATTTTAAAGAAGAGAAATGAGTTTTCTGTAACTTCAAAGTATCTCAGCTATATTTTTAATTTCCAAGTCTGAATGAACAATCCTGGAGTTTTAATGTAAAACTATCTTTATGATTTCACATGAATCATCATATTTCAATAATATATAAAAGAACTAAAAATACAAAAGCAAACTCTTTGCTTTTCTTCTACTCTGTTGTCTTCTTCCATTCCTTTTATGCTACCTCCTGAATTTGGCTCCACTTCTGACTACTAAGTATGTCTTTTTTTTTTTTAAATTCAATCCTTACCTTCTGTCTTAGAATCAATACTGTGGTTTGGTTCCATGTGTAATAGTGGGTTAGTATGGTTATAAAGAGAGAGAGGGAGAAAGATTCAGCAGCACCTCAGTCTGTCACCCTCTGTTACACAAGACATAAAAGTAGCAAGGGCTCGGCAATAGGGGTTAATTGATTTGCCCAAAGTCACACATCTAGGAAGTATTTAAGGTCATATTTGAACCCAGGACCTCCAGCCTTCAAGCCTGGCTATCTATCCATGGAGCCACTTAGCTGTCCCTAAGAAAGGCTTTAAAAAAATTATTCCACAAACATTCTACAAGGCCTTCCTTTCTAAGTCTGCACCTCCCAATACTTTTCTTTTTCCTCTGAGTCTTGTATGCACAATCAATACTTCTTTCTTCATTATCAGTCAAGGATTGCCCTAGGTAGTCTGAACCTCTTTGGAAGGATGCTCCACATAGGTGGAATGTGTGTCAGTCAGTATTTAATAAATACATGTTGTTTGTGATTATAAGAGAAATATTAGAGGGAAATGGAAAGATTGAAGTGTGATTGTCACTTACAGGACCTGAAATCATCTGCCAAAATTGGTAGGTATATCAGGGATGCCTAAGAAGGTATTTATGCTGATTCATACATTCTAAAAATAGAAAAGAACCAGAGAAAGTCATCTTCTGAGGCCAGGAGAAGGGGCAAAAGGGAGGACAGGAGGATAATAATATTGATGTAAGAAAAAGGTCTGAAACAACTTTTTAAAAAATATACAGAAGCAAGTTTATAAAGGACACAAGGACAATTTTATTCTTACTGGGTAAATTTAATATGCATTAAAACACAGAAGTAAAAGAAGCTCACTACCTCATATGTAAACCTTTCTGTTCTTTGTAGGTTATAGTGTTTGTATTTAATAAGTAAAAAAAAATGAAATCTAGCGTAGCTCCTTTTGTTTACAGATGAGGGAAAGAATGATTAGCTACTACTGTGACTAGAAAGTGAGCCCAGGTCTCTTTCTACCATATCACAATGAAGTAAGATAGTAATGAAACACTCAACGAAGCAGATTTTTTTTTTTTACTGTGTCACAGAGCTATTTTAGATATGGCAGAACATATGAAACTTGTACCTGTGTCAATATTCAAAAATCTCTGATCTCTGCTTCAGTGACCTTGTCACAAGGTATTTGTGAATAGATGTCATGATTTGCCACTCCAAATTTAGAATTCAACATTTATTCAATCAGCTTTGATAGTTTCATTGTGAAACATATTAGGACAGAAAAAAAAGTTCAGAATGGATCCTTGCTCTCAAGGCACTTAAAATCTATATTCATAATTAATTAAGGCAATGAAGTGGTATACTGGATAGAATTCTGGTCTTGGAATCAGAAAGACCTGAGTTCAAATCCTGATTGAGATACTTATGAGTTATGGTAACAAGTTGCTTTAATTTCTCTCTGCCTCAATTTCTTCATTTGTAAAATAGAGATAGTAATAGCACTAACCTCAGAGTTATGATGCATATCAAATGAGGGTCATTTATATACAGTGTTTTTCAAACACATATGTGGTATATAAATGTAAGCTATTCGGTTTTTTTCTGGAAGAACAGAAACCACATCTAACATTCCCTTGGGGCTCTTGAAACTTCCCTGCCCTTTCCATAAAAGTCCCAAAGAGATTACATTTACTTAAAATCCATATGACTAAGAGCACACACTTCTATATTACTTCTGCCTAACAGCTATCTGTGTACATGCTGACCAACATGCTGCTGACAGATAAGCCCCCAAACCCTGGTAGTGGTAGGATCCCCCATCCTCCCCAGACCTGTTTTCAGCTGAGTTCCTGGGAACATCATCTGGGAAACCAGCTCATGAGTAGGAGTAGCCTGCTATACTCACCAATTGCCAAAAAATTCCTCTGTATAGGTCTGGCAAGCCAATCTAGGTGAAGTAGCAGAGTGCCCTGAGGAAAAGACAGGAGGCAGCATATGCCAGGAAAGTCACTACCACTTCAACCACACCTACTCTTGGATTCTGATGGAGATAGTTAAGGATCCTGACCCCAAGAGACTTAGGAATGGCAGGCAGTGCCTTCTAAGCCACTTTCTCCCCACTCCCCCAAAGTCATCAATGCAGAAAGCAATTACTGTGGACAAAGGATCCGGCTTCTTCTTCCCCATGACCACCAACTGCTACCAATTTCTAATGATGGAAGGTAAACCAAAATCCCTGGGAATAGAAGCAAATCCAACCTCCCTCACATGCACACCAGAAAATAAAATAAAACAAAACAAAAAAATATAGTCCTGTTTCCAACCCAGCACCTGTAACCATCATTCAAGGAAGCAACCTCCATGGAGAGGAGATCTGGCAACTACAGGTGCTGCAGCCACAACTACTAAAGACCCAAAAAAAGAATGTTCTTGCATTTAAAGTCTTTGGCCCTGATATATGGCTCAAATCAGGAGCATATGATTTTATCTGGGAAATGACATTAAAAATGATGCATTGCCATCTGCACCTTAGGAATCATGACACTTTTCCATCTGACTTGCAGCTAAAACCTTCCTATGTGTATTGTCTTCCCCATTAGAATATGATCTCTTGGGATCAAATAAGATAAACTTGGAGCACCTGTAGCATACTATCTAGTACACAGTAGGTCTATATAAATGCTTGTTCCTTTTCCTTTCCTTGAAAGGACTGTCTTACTTCTCTATTTCTATCCCCATTACTAAGCACACAAAAAACACTTATTTCCTAAAAACTTTTTCGTTCAGTCATTTGTATCATTCCATCTGTAAGCATCTGCAGGCAGGAGGCATATTTTAGTCAACTTTTTAACTCCCCTTACACCTAGGGCAGTGCTTTCCACATAATAAGTACTTAATAAAATGTCTGTTAGGTATCTAATATCATGAATGAAATAAAATTCATATATTTCCCATAGTCGAATAAATGAGAAATTATTTAATGCCAAAAATATTCCCATTCTTATCATTTAAGTGGTAGTACCCTAAACAGAGAGGATGGCAATGGGTCATTGGGCTAGATATATGTTTAGCAAGATTGCTGCCCTTCCCCCTTCTTCTGTTGAACATATATTATTCACTTCCAGCTTATTTTTAGGTGTGTCTTCTTAAATGGACAAGTTGAATCAAGGTCAAAAATAGTAATTTAGCTCCTGTAAGGCTTCAAATATACAATTGATATTGTACTAAGAAGTGATTCAGCCCTCCAGAGTCCAGTATTTCCACATATCCTGTATTGGATTTGTATCTACCTAGGATTTTTATTTTCTTCTTACAAAATGAAGCTCTTAATTATCAACTGTTGGTGTTCAGTATTGATCTAAAGCTCTAATAATAATACCCTCATCCTAGAAATAAGCCTATCTAATCCTAATTCCCTTAAGAGAGAGAAGTGATTATTGGTGGAGGTATTTCTAAAATCATTGATGTGTATATGGTTAGAGGTACTTCATAATACTTTACTCAAAATGATAGTGCAATTTAATTAAATGCCAGCTTACTAAGGGGCAGACACATGTCTAATTTAACAAGATGAACAGATAACCTGTGATGGATGAAATAGAAAAAAAGGGGATTTCATTCTGTAACCTTCACATAGGCAGAATGACGGCCCTCATAAAAATTCATGAGGTATGGTAAATGTTTTGCATTTATTTACAAAGTTGCATGAATGGCTATTTTAGTTCATTGATATTAAACCCTGAGAAGAGTCATGGCATCTTAGATACAGGGCCAGCCTTGGAAAAGAACTGCATTCAAATTCTCTCTCTGACATATAGTAGTTATGTGACATATCACTTCTCAGGATTCCAGGCACCTCCATAACATAGAAAATTATAGATGAGAGAGACAAAGAAGAGAGAAAGAGACAGAGACAGAGAAAAACAGAAACAGAGACAGAGAAATTGCTTCCAGGCTCAAATAAAATAAACCATGCAGTGGATATGGAGAGAAACTTATAAACAATGTAGAAAACTATTGGGAATTCAACTTATGTGTGTGTGTGTGTGTGTGTGTGTGTGTGTGTGTGTGTGTGTATTCTGCACTGGAAATGGAAAGGCAAATTGGAGTTGTTCAATATTGTAGTATTATATTTTATTCCCCATCCCTTCTGCCTTGACAAATAGAGAAGCCCTTTTTTTTTTAATGATAAATGATGGATCATGGAACAGGATAAAGATCAAAGAAAGATCACAAATACTTGTATACCAGAGGATATTTTGTGAACATAATGAATCTGCCTTATTAGTCTAGCATTCAAGATGCAAGCCAGACATGAAAATCTCAAAAAACAAAACAAAACAAAAACCCATTTACCTCCTTGATTATAGACATTGTTTCCATAACAATCTACCAAGAGTTTGCTTTATTAATCATAACTTACTAAACAATCAATGACATAAAAAGTAATGTTAGAACTGAAAGGCAATATCCACCTAATTAACAAAAACAGCCTTTTATTCAGAAGCCTACAATAAGCACTGGATAAGAAGCCATAAAACAACAGATTAAGGTGGTTTTTCCTTTGTTCTCTCTTATATTGAAGCAGCTGGGTTTTGATGACTTATTCTAAGGGTTATACACTTGGTTTCCAACGCTGAGCTAATTTTAGAGCCATTCTTAAATTGTGTATAACCAATGGATCGAGTCCCAGTTGTTTCCATCTTAGAAAAAGTTAAGGCAAAAGAAGCAACCAAATTTTCTAATGCAAAATTTTCATATATTTTAGCATTTGTTTCAAAATGTCATTCATAAATTTACTGCAATAAATAGCTCTTGAAGAACCCACCTACCGTTCTGTGTGAGTTTAGTGGAACAGAGGAAAGACGTGATCCAAAAGGACTCTTTAGTGGCCTTTATTGCTTGATTATTGGTCCCAAGGAGACTGACCTTGGAAAAGGGAAGTCTGAGGTAGCGACTAGAATCCTGAAGGTTTGTATTTTCTTCACACTGTTTAAGAAGAAAGGAAAATAGAAAACAAATTAAAAAAAAAAAAACAGAAGATATTTGGCTTAAAAAAAAAGTACCAAACAAAAAGTACAGCTTGTTTTACAAAGACTAACAATGTACATAAAAGGGTCCTAAAAATTGTTCCAAAAACAGCTAATTGAATCAGTGGAATGTCAATGGTTTTGTGTTTGCTTTGGCTGTACATGTAAAGAGAAGATAAGTATGGGCTCTGTGCAAGGATCACATGAAAATCTGTGAGATGTTCTATATGTTTTCTTGATGGGAGAAGAGGGAAGTGGGAGAGAGAGAGGATTTGGAGCTGAAAATAAAATTGAATATAAAAAGAAAGATCTCAAATGATTTCAAGTGTAAATTTTATGGGCCTGTAAAAAGACTAGCTCTTTAATGAGGTCCAATTACTTTATAAGAAAAGCACATCTGTGGGTAGATTAAAACTGCTTTGGAAACATTCAGCCACAATAGAATCAACAACAGTTTAAGTATGGAATCTCCAAAGTGTCTTTGGAACATTTGTTCATGTTTTAAAAATAATTTCATCAATTCATCATGATCACTAAATCTTTTATCTAGTTTCAAAAACTGCTTAGAACACTGCATTTACTTAACAGGAACTTTGTCCATTTAATTAAGCTTTAATAAACTACTTAAAAAAATACGCCATGTGCTCCCAGACTCCAATGGCAAACAACTTCAAGGGGAAAAAGGACTGACTAACTGTCCTGACTTAGATAATTTCTTTTTTATTACTCTTGCCTAGCTTGGGCACTTCCATGGCCAAACTCCTAGAACTTTGGTAAGTACTTATTAATTGTACAAACTTCATTCATGGTTCTATAAATGATAAAAGAATTCTTTTAGGTTTAAAAATGTCATCTCATAGAACTGTTATGTATGATGACACTGAGAATGAATATAAATAAGAGTAACAGTGAGAGAAAGGGAGAATTCAAGTTCTGCAAAGAGGGAAGAGATGAACTTCTTGTTTTGTTTTTTAGGTTTAAACTGAGGCTTTTGAGACCATTAGTTTAAGCTTAACTTTTGTTTTTGGATAGGATGAGGACACCAAAGAAAATAAACAAGGCAGATATATTGATAAAGGGTTTATATTAATTGATAAAGCTTTTAGAGAGTGCTTATTCTTGAGCCAGTCACAATGCTAGGTGCTGGAGATACAAATGAGAATAAACAAGACCTTTGTTTTGTTTTTTTTTTTTAATTTCAACTTTATTTGGCCACAGTTGCAACATTAAGGTGGAAATGCTTAAAATCAAGTCTGATTGAACTGAAACATCCATCTTACCACCATGCAAATTCTTTCCCCAATTCCCAATAATCATAAGTGCGCCAATTTACTACAACAAGTAGGCTTTGGTGCCCACCTTGTATACCTGGAAGAGAATCCAACATTCACAGAGCAATGTACCAGAAAATTCCAATGAGGATAGAAAATCCACAAAGAGGAGCAGAAAGGGAAGAGGAGGATCTAGAGGAAGA
Source organism: Monodelphis domestica (assembly GCF_027887165.1). Lineage (NCBI taxonomy): Eukaryota > Metazoa > Chordata > Mammalia > Didelphimorphia > Didelphidae > Monodelphis > Monodelphis domestica. Next base: position 177,938,675 of record NC_077231.1, read on the forward strand.
ATTTACTCAGGAAAAGTTTTTGGCAAATAAAGGGAGAAGTCTAGAGAGAAGTGGCATCAGTAAGTGCCATGAACATAACCTGGTACCCCATTATGGTGATCTGGGGTAGAGAGACTCACCAATTATGAAAATGGGCCTCAGGATGGAGTCATCTCCAGGGTGGAAAGTTTGGTGCCAAAAGAGTAAAGAAAGAGAGTGAGGAGTACAGCTGGGAGTGGTAGGGGGTTGTTATGAGGAAAATAATTTTGTACTTTAAATGTTCATAGGAACTGGCCAAGATGTACCAAAAACAAAGGAATATGGCTCTCGTGCCATACTAAAATGTGTTCCTTACATGGCTCACAGAAACAATGAAGGTTTGTTAGTAATCATCCCAATACCAGAGTTTCCCCATGTTTGGGGCTCCAACTGATAATCCAAATCTAAAAAAATATCCATTTTGTATATTCTTAAAGCACTCAAAGGAAGGTCATGATAAAGTTCCTCATCCACAGAGATAACTGTGGTTCTGAAGTAGATATTTGTAAGAGGAGCCAGAGGAGTCTTTTATTCTAATGTACATGTTGGTCTTAAGCAACTTTAAAATGTAGGACAAATGTCTGGAAATCATTCTGCAAATGCAAATGGATACTATGAAGTTATGAAGGAAATGTTATAAAATGAAGATATCACCTACATGTAATACCTAGGTTAAGTTGGGATGAATGGTTGACTATTAAATCAACACTGAAAACCAGAGGTAGATATGAAGAGAAGGGAGTTGAGGAGTAAAAGTATGAAATGTTAAAAAAGGATAGATGGAAAATAAATACAGGCAACATGGAGACATACAGCAGTAGGTCTTAGAGTGAAGGGCCACAAAGCCTAAGACAAAAAAAGTTAAAGAAAACCCAAAATGCCCCAAGGAAAAACAAAACAAACAAACAAACAAAAAAAAAACATGGACCATGACATGGGCAGTGAACAAGAAGAGAACAGGGATAAAGGGAAGGGATAAATGATCTATATGCATGAAGTAGAAGGCCATATCACTGAGATTGCTAACCAGAAGTCAGAAGGGTGGCCTTGAAATCCAAAGAATCTTATTTCTTGAAGGTTAAAAGACCTGCTAACAAGACAGCTTAATCTAGGACTAGAGATTAGAGAAAGGTTCAGTTAAGGGGAAGACAAGACACAAGGTAATTAGAAAAATCTTCACACTTTTCAACTCGATCAGTTGGGAAGTTCTTGTAAATCTCAGCCTAAGATGGTTAAACAACATGAACCTCTATCAACTGGGATCCTCAGTGACAAATTGTTAAGTTCATCACACTACAATAAAGTTTAGTTATGCACCAAAATTGTCAGTCTTCTGGAGAAGGGAAGAGGAAGAGGAACACCAGGGAAGGGAGAGAAGGAGAAATAATGCAGATAGATTAAACATTCATTAAGCTCATTTTTATGGTAGGCATTTCTCTAAGTGAAAGGAATATAAATATAAGCAAAAAAGGGAAGATGGAAGAAAGAGGGGAAGATAGAGAGGGAGATAAGGATGAGGGAAGAAGAGGGAAAGAAGAGAAAGAGTAGAAAGGCAAAGAGTACAGAGTGAGGGAAAATGAGAATGAAGGAAAGGATAGGAAGAGGGAGAGAAATCTGAGGAGAGAGAAATAGAACCTGAAGGAAGCCCTAAGATGAATTTAAATGGGACAAATGTTTCTCTTCTGTCTTCCTTTTTATGTGCTGAATGTGAGAAATAAGAGGCAATCTGTGGTTATTCCATGAGAAAGCAATGAAATATAAAATCCCATTTTCATCACAAAGGCACTCAAATTAAAGATTTGTTCCTGTGTGACTGAAATTAAGAAAAATGCCACAGCTTCACAGATTTTTTTGGAACCCAAAGAATCTTACTCCTCCAGAGACCAAAAGAAGATGAATCTAAAGAAGGTCATTGAAGTCAGGATGGGGGCTAATCTCAATTTTTTGTTCTACATTTACATAATCTTATTAAAATTTCTAAAGACCTTTTCTTCCCTGGTTCTTTATTTTTGAATGTAAGAAAGTAATGAATAATTTCTAAAGTTCTGATCAATTATTTTAAAAATACTACAGAACAAGAAAAGAAATACCTGATACTTTCCTATCAAACTTGAGTTATTCATTCATCAAGTGGGCATATCGGGGGAGAAATTTTAAATCCTGATTCTAATTGATTTAGTTATTAATGGTTATTAATCAAAAGTGGGTAAAGTAAAAAAAAAACAATTTTAAGTCATGCAAGAAAAGTTACTAAAAAGTCTATATTCTGATCCAGAGATTTTCTTATTGGGATTATATTTGAAGGAGCCTATTAACAACAAGAAACACATCTGTACAAAATATCCAAAGAAACACTAATAATGATTTCATAAAAAGCCAGGAGAAAAATATGTGCCCAACCACTAGTGAATGGAAAAAATTATGGGATGTTGTGTAATGGAGTATTTCTTGGACATAATGAATGATAAATATAAAGAATTTAAAAGCAAATGGTTACAGTTAAAGGAGTGATATAAAGTAAATTTAGAAAATAGAACCAAAAGTTCAATAGGAAGGGAACAGGTATTTTATTAAGCATCTACTATATTCTAGGTAGGGTTATTATCTCATTTGATCCTCACAACAAATCTGGGAGGTAATAATAATAATAACTAACATTTATAGAGCACTTACTATGTGCCAGATATAGTGCTAAGCACTTCAGAAATATTATCTCATTTGATCCTCACAATCCTGAGAGAGGTGCTGTTATTATCCCCATTTTACAGTGGAGACAAAAAAAATGTTAAGTTATTTGCCCAAAAGTGACATAGTTAATAAGTGTCTTGGGACAAATTTGAAGTCAGGTCTTCCTGACTAAAAGCCTAGAACATCACATAGCACTTGCATAATCAAGCTCCCTGATTTATATCATATAAAAATGACAAGTTATCACTAAGAAGCAAAAAAACTTCCATTGAGATAATAGTCAATGTTAGTACTCTCTGTTCAAAGTTACAGGGTATATTCTTTTTTTTATTTATTTAAAAAATGAGAAATAGTTTTGAGGGGAATAATTTGTCAGAGCTTTAGAAATTATTCATTACTTTCTTACATGTCAAAAACCAAGAGCCAGGGAAGAGGAGGTGTTTAGAAATTTTACTAAGGAGACCATGTAAATGAGACTAGCCCCTATCTTGATTCCTATGACTTTCTTTAGTCTATTTACTTCCTTTATTTATGCATTTTGTTTCATATAAAAGATATCTTTCAACAAGCATCTATATCTTATATCTTCTCTACTGAAACAAAATGCATACTTTTAAAATTATTATTTTTAAAGAAAAAAGTGGATTCTTGGTATATGTTAGGTATTTTCCAGACTGGCTTATAAGATCACAGATCCATAGTTAATCAGGAGTGTCTGCAGAATCAATTTGAAATTTAGATTTTATCTAAGGGAACTCAGATGTCATTGAAACCAAACTCCTTATTTTATAGTTGAGAAGACAGAGGACAAGGAAGGTTAAATAACTTGCTCAATATCACACAAGAAGTAAAAGGCAGGATAGAGATTTGAATCTAAGTCCTCTGATTCGAGACTAGGCTCTCGGCATTGGGCATCACTGCCTAAAGCCTATTGTATATTCTTAGAAATGAAAGAGATCTCAGCTGTCTCCTAGCCCAGGGACCCATTCCTCAATTTGAGAGTAAACAGATTAAAAAGTAATTTGGAAACAGTTTATAAAATAAGCAAAAATACAATGTAGCACATATACTGTGAATTTGTGGTTTTCAAAGTCAATATGCAGTCTTCTAGGATCCCTTCCTATTTAGAATTTGATACACTAATCTAGAGTAGTCGCCTACCACCTAAATAAACATAAAACATTACTATTACATTTTTAAAAAGATGTTGCATATGAAGATACTTTTATTAAATTCTATTTTTCCTAATAACCTTCCTTAAGCAATCTAATCAAAAAAGTTTGTAACTTTTTTTTATCTTGTCAAAGACTTCAAGAGAGAACTATTTAGTATGGTATTTCAAAAAGGCTTAATCTACTACAATAACTTTATAGTTCCTTATAGATTGCTGAATTCAAACTGATACTACCTTATGTACGATGAGCTCATGGGTGCCATCTGGAAGTGTTCTACCATCTTCTTGCATCAGAGGAACAAAAGAGAAGCCAAACAATTTTTTCTCACCTTTCTCTTTTGCTACGAAAAAAAATTAAGAGGAATTATAAACTTAAATAATTCAAAATAAGTAATTATCTATGTGCCTAAACCAACATCAAACTTTGTGTTTATAGACATCAGAATTTAAAAACAACCATAGAATAATGATGAAGAATGGATATAAATGATGAGCAGGATAATGGAAAAAAAGAAATGTGGAAAGACCTAAATGAAATTAAGAAAAATGAAATTAGTAGAACCAAGAAAACATATACAGTGACAATTAATCTTTGAAGAATAACTTCCAAATATATCCCTCCTGAGAAATAACTAATAGTAGTAACACAGAAGACAGACCTTAAATATACATTTCTTTTGGTCAAGCAATTCTTTCTCTAGTGTGAAGGGAGGAAGAGAGGGAGATATGTGGTAATTTTGATGTAACCATCAAATATATTTCTACAAAATACCCCCCAGAAAGAAGAACTAGAGAATATTTTAAACTTGCAGGATCATAAGGCCCTACAATGTTAGTCAAACTGCCTCAGTTCTAGGAGAAATCTATCTTCACAACAGAAAACTTCATTGCTTTGAGGCCCCAGTTTGGCTGCTATTAGTCTAGGGTGGCACACCTTATTTCTCTTTCACTTAAGAACACCAAAAGACAATAAAACACAATAAAATAGATTCTTGTCAGGGATTATATTTTCATATTTTTAACCCTCATCTTCTGTTTTATAATCAATAGTGTATATTGTTTCCAAGGCAGAAGAGCAGTAAGGGCTAGGCAAAAGGAAGGAGATAAGTGACTCACCCAGGGTCACATAGTTGGGAAGCATCTTAAGTCACATTTGAACCTAGGACCTCCAGGTTCTCAATGCACTGAACCACCTTGCAGCTCCCATTATACTTTCATAATATGTTATGTTTATACAGAAGCTTCATTAGTGCTAAATTTTTAACTAGCAAATTATTTTGAAGCTGTATAATTCATTGAAAAAAGCAGTGGATTTGGGGTCAGAGGACTGAGATCAAAAGACCTACTCTTCCTCTTACTATTCATGTGACCATGAGCAGGTCAAATAACCATTCTGGGTTTAGTCCCTTTATCTGTAAAATAAGAAGGGTGAACTCAATGAATATTTAAATCTGTGATCCTAAAATCACTCTATTCAAAATCTGAAGGCCAGAAAGGATTAATGTATTTCCAAACACTTCAACCTTACTTCCTAAAACAAGGATTCCAAGCATTTTGTTGCATGATCTTGATTTTTCTCTCACTTTCTGGTGTAAAAGAAAGAATTCTCTAGGGCATGAGATGTTATCAGAAGAACCACATTTATAGTTGTCTCCTCTCAGTTTAGTTGTGGACATATTTCAATTTGATTCAATTCAACAAATGTCATAACAACTAACATTTTAATAATACTTATTACGTGACAGACACTACATTGTTTTTCATGTTATCTAATTGTGATATCTACAACTTCCTGAGAAATAGTAGCTATTACTATCCCCATTTTACAGAAAACAAAGGCAAATAAAATTGTACAGATTCACACAGATTAGTGTCTAAATCCAAATTTGAACTCAGATCTTCTTGAATCCAAATCTGCTACTCTATTCACTGTGCTACCTTGCTGCCTCCAAATACGTATTAAGAACACTGAGGGATGAGTTAGAAATAAAGATGAATAAGACATAGTCCATGTTTTGCATAATATAGGAAGAGGAATAAAGTATGTTCACAGAAAAGTATGGCAAATACATGAGAATGACATAGTGCTATTGGAGTGTGAGAGGGATAGACTTGCTGATGTTGTCATTTCAGTTGTATCCAACTCTTTGTGACCTCATTTGGGGTTTTCTTGGCAAAGATACTGGAGTGGTTTGTCATTTCCTTCTTCAGCAAACAGGGTTATACGGATTACCCATGATCATACAGCCAGTAAGTGTCTTTGAACTCAGGTCTTCCTGATCCCAGGTCTGACACTCTATCTATTTCACCACCTAGGGGAAGGACATTTGGCTAATGGAAACCAAAACAGAGGTCAGGGAAGAAGTGGCATTGGAGATGGATGAGTTGGATTTCAGGGAAAAGTGGGGAGCATAGTCTAAGAAACATTATGAGAAATTCCCAAATTTGGAAAAGCATTTTTAGGGAATATGGAGTAGGAGCTTTGGCATAGGTTATATGAAGGGCAAAAGCATGAGATGAAACCAGAAAGGTAGGTTAGAGCTAGATTAAGGAGAGACTTAAAGGCTAAGGCATTGTGATGGTGTTTGATATTCAATCCAAAGTCATTTGTTCCAGTAAGGTCTTACACTGATGCCTAATACAGGCGCCATGGGTTCTTGAAGGCTGCACTAGTTAAATGCAAGTCCTACTAAACTGAAGAGTATGAGCCCTCTTCCAAGTCTAGAGCTAATTCACAGAGGCTCTTTACTCAAAGTTTGACCTCATAAAGACAACCTAGTCTGTACTGGAAGAAAAAGTTCCCACCATTAGTGTAAACAATTATTTTTGAAGTGCTAAAGAAGGACACTAATGAATATTTCTAAGCTAATTGATGGCATGATAAAAACTACACAGTAGAAAAATTATTTGGACAGCAGAAAGAAGACAAATTGGCTGTGCTAGATGCTAAAGATGGAGAGGCTAGATAGAAGGTTATTGGAATACTACAGGGAAGAGATTGGTTGTTGTCTTTTGGCTTGTGCATAAATCAGATGCAAGTGAAGTTATCTACCTCATTTTCTTTTTCAGCCAGAGTCACACAGCTAGTAAGTGTCTAAGGGCAGATTTGAACTTAGGAAAAGGAGTCTTTTTGACTCCAGGCCCATGGCTGTATCCTCTGCTGTCCTATTTAACCACAGAGTAGTACTTTGAATAATATGAGGGATCTGTTTCTTTGGAAAGAAAAAAAGTTCTCACACATTGTTCAGCATAAATCTATTATGTATTCATTCTGAAAGGCTGACTTTGGATCCTAGAGCTAAGAAATGCCAGAAAACTGGTAGAGAAATGAGGCTTCACTTTAAAGACCAAAACACTAACATCCCCCAATTCAAGACACACAGGATGAATAAGGAAAATAGCTAACCAAACAGAGGAATCTAAAGATCTCTGGGGAGATATTTCTATGTCAAATGATATTTTCAGGAATAGAACTTCTGATTTAGAAAGAAAAGATTTACAGAAAAGTAATTTTTAAAGTGTGTTCCATCATTTATCATTTTTCTCTTTATTGACATGCATTTGACCCAGATTTAAGAGAAAAACAACAACAACAACTTATCTTCCATTTTAGGATCAGTACTAAGAATTGGTTCCAAGGCAAAAGAGAAGTAAGGCCATGGGAGTCAAGTGACTTGCCTGGGGTCATCCAGCTAGGAAGTTTCTTAGGTCACATTTGAACCCAGGACCAGGCTCACTATACAGTAAGCCACCTAATTATTTCCAATAACACAGATTAAAAAAAAATTTAACTATCAAAATGAATAAAACTAGGAAATAGATTGCCTCAAGGTAATAAATGAATTTTATCATATTTAACTATCATTCTTTAAACAAAGAAACAAAATTAAATAAGCATACATATTCAAAACAGAAGTCTGTATAATCCTGCACAATTGGTTATGGTTTTAATAAATAAGCCCTGCTAGAGAGATGAGGGGGCCCTCTTGTTTTCCTTTATGTAGTAGGAATCCAGCTCTCTGATCTCTGAATCGTTATAAACTTCTTCACAGCATTATCTCTGCACTTTTTTCCTGACTAAGCAAGAGAAAAAAGATAAAGCTAGCGAGAAAATGAGTATGAAATAGAAGAAATGGCTGATGGGGCAAGCTCCTTCCTGGAAAAGATAAGAGGGGACAGAATTGAGGGCACAATTAGAAAGTCAAAGGGACAGGCTGCTCCTTCCTTGGAGACTGGAGTGGAGATAAGGATAAAGATAGAACTGTGTTTGAGGAGGGGAGAAAGGAATATGATTGAATTCATGGTGAATAGCTTTACATTTCTTAGGAAAGGAGGATGCAAAGACATTTGCTGATAGGAGGAGACAGAGGCTTGAAACAGAGAAAGTTTAATATACGATAAACAAATGGGCAGCAATGAGTATTAAATAATACAATTTTGCATGGCATCTCATCATCACTAGAATGATTTCCTTGGTGGTGATCAAAAGCTAAAAATAGAGAAAAGTGGAGGCAGTGGAGGTCTTCAAGGGTAGAAGATAGGCAAGCCAAAGGTGATGATAGGGTAAAAATAGATCTCTTCCTTTTGGGTTCTACAGACATGTCCAAATATTCCTGCTTCCAGTCTAACATGTGGGGCTTTGGAAGTATTTTAAAATTTTGGAATGTCACAAGGTTGGTATTATGTAGTGGTGAAATCTACTTGGCTATGAAACTGTAAGAAACAAGAATCAAGATATACTGAGCAGAAACTGGGTTCATATATATCTACATCTTTATTAAACTCATACCTTCTGTCTTAAAATCAATACTAAGTTTTGGTTTCAAGGCAGAAAAGTGGTAGGGGCTAGACTTGCCCAAGGTCATAAAGCTAGGAGTTGTCTGAGGCCATATTTGAACCCAGGAACTTCTCTTTCTAGGCTTGACTCTCTATCCACTCTCACCCAGGTGTCCCACTGGGTTCAAATAAAGAAGGGGTGAGCTGCCAGGTAGAAGCAAAAATAGAAGGGCAGCTGGATGCCATGTCATTCCCACAGTCAAGGAGACCACACTCTAATGAGACAGACAACATGTAAAAAAAGGTATATACAGAGAAGAGGGAAACAATCATAAAAAAGAAATAGCAGATGGGATTTGAGTGAAGACTTAAAGGAATTCAGTATTGATAGAGGTGCAAAAAAGAGGATTCCAGGGATGGGGACAGAAAACGTATTATATATAGGAACATGGAGGTCACTGTAACTCCTAAATCCATCATAAAGTACATATAGAGAAGTGTAATATAAAAAAACCAGAAAGTCAGGAAGAGACCAGGTCATGTTTGCCTTTAAATGGCAAGAAGACAGCTTATTGTTTGATTTTGGAGCTAATAGTGAGTGGAGAAGTTAGGTAGTTAGACCCACATTTTAGCAAAATTCCATTGGCAACCATGTTGAAAGGGAATGGAAAGGAGAAAGGATTAGGGCAGAGATTCTATAATAATAGGTCATTGCATCTGTCCTGATGAAAGGTGGTATGGAACTGAATGAAGGTGTGATTACAGGGATGGTAATAATGGGAGGAAGAGATGTTAGGAAAGATAAAATATCAAAATTTGATAATGAATCAGATGGAAGGAACTCTTCCCTTCCCAAGGGAAAGTGAATAATCCTAGTCTGAGTTGGAATGACTGGGAGGTTGGTAGAGTTCTCTACAATAAAAGAGAGATTAGGAAGAAGGGAAACTTTGGACAAAAAGTAATGAGTTCTCTTCTTTTATTTTCCCAAACTTGAAACTTCATCTCTTACTTCTGTTTCTAAATCCATAGGCTGCTGTCTAATGCTCACCATATCCTCCCCCTTATCATTTTTGACCCCTAGAATTCTGGTCTTCCTCCCATCTCCTTTGAAACCTCTTGTGGTCAGTATACTCTGCTTATTGATTGGTCTGTGTTGTTACCTGGGCTGCCGTCTTAGAATTTAGGCACCCTGTAGGCAAGAACTTTTTAAATTTTACCTCAGTAGTGTAATAGTTAAATTATAGAGATGCATTTTGATAAGAATATGTTTAAGAGAAATTGGAAGTTATCTCCAAAAGGCAATTGGCAAACTTATGCCAGGAACAGTGAAGAAGATTGTTGAAGACAAATTTATCAGTAGCCACAGTACCTAGCAAACTTGAAAACAGTGTACATTTAACTAGGATAAGATCTTCCTTAACCAAAGGCCAGGCACACAGGATTTTCCTTTCCTTTTATAATCATCATTGCCATTTTATTGTCACCCTAACTCATATTACATACTGATTCACAGTTTGCAAAATGCTTTACATATATTAATTGAACTTGGTTACATACATGCTATTATGATGCCCCTTTTATAGAAAAGAAAACAGAGATGCAAAGGTTAAAGGGCTTTTTCTAGGATCACACCATTAATAGGTTTCTGAGGTAGGAGTCAATATTTTCCAAACTTTTCCATATTTCTCGTCTCTTCTTAGGGAGTAAAACTCTACAAAAAATTTAAAAGTAGTCATTATGGCCAATCGGTTTTATTTCCTTGATGGTGCTTTGAGATTGTTTGACGTGTACATGAGTAGACTGGAATGCAAGTAGAACTTCAGGGTGAAAATACCAAATCAATAGTTGGAAATATGACACTTTAGCTGAGGATAGATGTTTTGAATGGACATAGAGAGTTGGGAGTCATTTGCATAGAGGTGATAATTTAAATTAATAGAGTAGAAAATTATCACCAAGAAATAGAGTTAAGGGGGGGGGGGACTTCAAGAGTATTTTTAGGGACGTACTCACATTTAAAGGCTTTCAAGAGGAAGAAGATGTAGTGAAAGAGACTCAGAAGGAATGGTAAGAGAGGTAAAAATAGACTCAGGAGAGTAAAATGGGAAAAAATCCAAGAGAAGAAAGAGTATACAATGCCAACAGTAAGGGGAAGTGTAAGAGTTTTTGAGTCCCTTCGTGGTCGCCATAAACTTTAAGAGTTAAAATAGTTGGAGCCCATAAACTAAATTGGTTAGGCCATAAACTGTAGTGATTAAAATAGTGGAAGACATAAATTGTAGTAGATATAAGAGTGGATGAGTAAATTTGTGACTGCAGAAAATATGGTTTCAAGACAGAGTCTTGTTTTAAATCAAACATAAGGTGGTCGCCAGGGAAAAATTCCCAATTATGAAATATACCCAAGTCAACTGGGTTTTATAAAGATTTAAATTCATACAAATGAGGAATTAAAAAAGAGAGAAAGGGAGAAAAGGGGAATAATGAGAAAAGGATAGACCGGCCCAGGGTAGCCCTGGCCAACCCAGGCCTAAGCCCTAAGAGAAAGATCAGTCAGTCCTTAATCACTCACCACAAGATCTGTCCCAGCAAGGATTCTAGTGACACCAGGCCAGCTTCATCTCGGCTGACTCCACCAGCTCAATCCTGAATCTGAATGTCCCTCTGAATGAATCTGAGCTCCTATTTAAAGGGAATTTTCTCCTATGTCACCTCCCCTAAGTCCTTATATCTACCAGTCACAGTAGACGTTTTTCAAAGGACAGACCATTCTTAATTCATACCTAAGAAGTCTAAACTTTTGAGTAATTCACACCTGAGTAGACTAGAATCTCTGAGTAAGTTCTCATCTCTTTGCTCCTTGTATGTTCACAAGTTGTCTGACCTTTATAGGTACTTAGCACCCTTTTGTATTAGTTCTAAAAATAGGCACAGCTTAAGAACTTTTTGTTTTACTATAAGTATGGGTTTAAGTATCTTTCATTGTTCAGCAAGGAGTTTACAACTTTATCTCCCCCTAAAGTATGCTTAAGTATAGTGAAGTAGAGTTCTCACATTCCTGATCAAGTACCTTCATTGTTTAAAATGGGGAATGGTCTTAACCCAACCTTATGAAGTAGGGTTTGAGAAATTTTAAGGTTCACAATCCTAACCTTATGAAGTAGGATCTGAGGATTTTTAAGGTTCACAGAAGCTGGGTGGCTCAGTGAGTTGACAGTAAGATCTAGAGATGAAAGGTCCTGGTTTCAAATGCTACCTCAGACACTTCCCAGCTGTGTGACCCTGGGCAAGTCACTTAACCCCCCACTGCCTAGCCCTTACCACTCTCCTACCTTAGAATGAATACACAGTATTGGTTCTACACAGTACTGGTTCTAAGATAGAAGGTAAGGGGTTAAAAAGTAATTGAGGAATAATTGTAGAGCAATTTATGATGTGGTGTTGATGGTGGTAACATTTATGTAGCATTTTACAGTATCAAAGCTCTCTATGCCTATCATCATTGATCATCACATTCATGAAGTAGATATTATTGTTATCTCCATTTTTATAGGAAATAAACTGAGTTTCAATTTATTTAAATGATTTGTCTGAGTTCACACAGTTCCTAAGTATCTGAGATGGCATTTGAATCCAGTCTTCTTGATGACAGGAAGCTTATACCTAAGTTATGACTCTCCAAATGACATCATACCCTGGAATAGATGCTCATAAAACACTGGCAGTGACCACTAATCATAACAGTTGCTGCGTTAGCACTTACCTCCACATTTCTCAAATTATGCAGAACTACGTGATAGCAATCTTACTATCTTATTTTATGGTGGGTCTGTTTCTTTCTGTAAGATGTCTGATGGTATTAGTAGTAATTATATTTACATAATCCTTTAAGGTTTGCAAAGCACTTTATATATAAGATCTCATTTTATCCTAGTATCAGTTCTGGAAACTGTAGTCTGAGTCATTACAATTCAGTGAAAAGAGTACTGAATCAAGAGTCAGAAAACTTGGATTCAAACCAAGTTGTGCCACTTATTTACCTTTGTGACCTTGGAAAAGTCAATGACACTCTCTGGGAATTAATGTACTTATTAGTAAAATGGAAAGATGGTACTAGAGTCCTTTGCAGTTCTAAGTCTATGATTCTAATTGTCTCCATCTCATAGTTGAGGAAAATGCAAGTCAGAGAACTTATACAACTTGCCTAAGGTTATACAGCTAACAAAGCAATTAGGTTATGAAGTGAATAGAATGTTGGACCTGGAGTCAGGAAGACTCACTGGCAAACCAGTCTAGTACCTTTGCCAAGAAAACCCAAAAATGGGGTCACAAATAGTTGGATACTACTGAAAATGACTGAAGATTGATGACAACACAGCTAATAAGTATCAAAAGTAGATCAAAAGTAGATTTGAATCATATCCCCCTGACTCTGGATGTATCACTCATTTTACTTTTCTACACTACTCCTTGATCATTCTGGAATTTGTACATTGCATGGTCAGATGTATATATTTAGTCCTCCATCAAAGATTTGTTCTCTCTGAACCCCATCATGAAGTTGTTTTCAAAAAATGGAAAAGTTTGGGAATCTTACCTAGAAATTTAAAAAAAAAAAAAACCCTTCTAAATAAAGATCCCTCTTCTCACTTACTTGTCTTCTTTCCAGCCTAGGTCAGAGGTCTAAGACTCACTCAGTTTACTCATTTTGCTGACTGCCCTGATAAGACAAGGCAATATAAGGAATTATACTCAATTCTTACTGGAACAATGCCGGAACTCAAAACGGATGTGGGACCCTCTGAATTTATCCACAGGAATGGGAAGTTTGAGCAGTTCGGACCATCTGGGACTGTTGTTGTGGTAAAGTACAAAGGAGTGGAACTCATTAGCTGGAGGCTCACCAGAGCCAAAGGAGATAAAATCCTAACAAAAGAAACAAATAGGTTAAAGACAGCTTCATTTTCAAGTTATTTTGAAATCAATAGAACAATTGCTTTTTTCTATGAATATATCTGTGCCCACATTCTCCTTTCATGTAAAATGACTTTTTTTTCCTTTGTAGTTAATACAGTTTAACCAGCTAGCAAGCTGCATCTCCTTAACCCTAAGATAGGTTCACTGTTTTAAAAGATGCGTTTCATTTACTCATATTAAACCAGGGATTCTTACTCTTTTGGGTGTCATGGACTCCTTTGGCTTTATGATAGAGTCTGTTGTTGTCATCAAGCCATTTCTGACTCTCTGTGAACCATATGGACCACAGAATGCCAGCCTTGCCCTTGAGGTTTTCTTGGGAAAGATAGCGGAGCAGTTTGGCATTTCCTTCTCCACTGGACTAAGGCAAAGAGTAATTAAGTGACTTGCCCAGCATGACACAGTTGGTAAGTGTCTGAGGCCAAATTGGAACTCATATCTTCCTGATTTCAGGCCCAGTGTCTGTCCCTTGAGCCACATACCTGCCTCCCTTTAGCAGGTAAAGCCTCAGACCAGTATTGAGAATAATGTATATAAAAACCTAGAATTTCAAAGGCAATCAATTATATTGAAATAGAAATATCAAAAAAATTTCAAAAGTCCATAGCCTCCAGATTATGAACCACTAAATTAAGAAGATAAGTGTTGGACTGGGAGCTTAACAGTACATACTGTATTGTTTTCTAAAGGAGATACTTAAAAATTAATGATGAACCTCCATTGGGAAAAGTAAGGGGTTGGACTAGATCTGTCATACAGGCATATAACTACAGTCTCTGATAACATAGGGACTACTTGTAGAGTCCAAGTAAAAGTTTCTATCACTAAAGAAAGTATTAAAAAAGGAAAGAATATCCTATCTGTTCTGGGAAAAGTACAGAAGAACAACTCCATTAGATTTTTTAAAAAATTTTTTTACTGGGATTACAAAGGTGAATCAAAAGTTCATCCATGATAACCATGATAAAAACCAAATGGAGCCCAGGAGAGAGAAAATCCATGCCCTTAAATAACTAAAAATTAGTCATATTTAATAAATAATTGCTACATAAATTAAAACCTGATAACTTGAATAAGATAATTACTATACAATGTATAATTATGAAGATATATTAAAAATTCTTTCATTTTAACTCTATTTCATGGATAATATAAAGACAAACTACTCAGAGTTAAAGTTTTAAAATTCCAGAAATTTAAGAATTGAGATGAATTTAAAGAAATGAGAATGAAATCAGTTTATAAAAAGGGGACAAATGTCATCATACCTTTAAGTTCTGGCCATTACTGTCAATTATATACATGGTCACTTCCACATTCCTGGCCACACTCTTCCCTCCTTTCTCAAACTCACCCCTTTCTATGGTGATATATAAATCATTCCTCATTTCACCTATTAAGAAAAGACAATAAAGCAAAAGAAAAAATTGTGTTAGATCTCCTAAAGGATAAGAATTTCTATTGACTCTTTCCAAGAAACACAAAATCTGGCATATTAGACACCATATGGAGGCGCGTTAGCTTTATAGTTTTCATGGAAGATGTAAAATCTAACCATCTTCTCCCCTCATAATAGCTAACATTTATGTTATAGTGTTTTACCAGGAAAAAAATTATATTATTATGACAAATTAGCTGTGCAATTTTGAAAAAATAACTACCTTTGGGGGCTCAATTTCCTCCTCTAAAAAATTCAATTTAATCTAGGTTTTATAGAGGCAACAAGGGGATCTAGAGTGAGAAAAAATTTAGTTCAAATCCAGCCCCAAAGACTTCCTCATTTATATAAGGATAAAAGAGTACCTAAAGGGATTTTTGTAAGGATCAATGAGAAAATATCTATAAAGATCTTGGCATATGATAAATGATTATGTTAATGATTATTATTTTTAGTACTTATTATTATAATGTGACTTGTCCAGGGTAACAAAGCTAGCGAGTGTAAAAACCAGGACGATTGATCTCAATGCCAGTAATCTTTCCAATATTCTTTGGTGGTAATGATATTCAATTGTTTTGGTAGCATTTGAATCTTTGTGAACCCATTTGGGGGGTTTTTTGGGCAAAGATATTGGAATAGTTTGCAAATTCCTTCTCCAGTTCATTTTATAGATGAGGAAACTGAGGCCAGCAGGGTTAAGCAATTTGCCAAGGTTTACAAAGCTAGAATGTATCAAAGGCCAGTCTGAATTCAGATCTGGTGCTCTATCCATGACACCACTTTACTGTTCTTCAAAAGTTAGCTGATTAGGAAAATACCCTCACATTCCATCATTCTTCTGATATGTCATAATCCAATTAGCAAGGTGTGACTAAAATAACTTACGATCACACATCCTTATGAATAATCTCATTACATTACAGTGCTTTGAACAAAATAAAGGCTTAATAAACAGTCTTAAAACAAAACATGTTTTCAAACGTTCATGTTTTCAACGTGTTTTCAAATCTGTGGATAAAACCATCTCATTTTTTTCTAG
This sequence comes from Monodelphis domestica, assembly GCF_027887165.1. Lineage (NCBI taxonomy): Eukaryota > Metazoa > Chordata > Mammalia > Didelphimorphia > Didelphidae > Monodelphis > Monodelphis domestica. The sequence goes on from NC_077231.1 coordinate 177,954,788, forward strand.
AATGTTGGGTCTTAATTTCTTTATGTGCAAAATGAGAGATTTGACATAGGTAAGTTCTAAGTCCCCCCCCCCCCCCAATCCAAACATTCTACAAATAGATTCTAGGTACAAAGGTGTGAAAAACATTTTGCTACGCAATTACATCCATTCTAGTTTTCTGAGTACCACAAGATCCTAAACAAAATAGAAAATTTTCTTTCCTTCTTCTGATAATTTAAAACTTTTTTTGTAATTATAGGTGACTTTAATGTTCCTCTTTCAAAGCAGGATAAATCAGACAGATTTTTTTTTAAATATCAAACAGAACAAACTGTTAGAAATGTTAGAGAGGAAAGACTCAAGGCATTTTCTGAATGGGAACATTAAAAACTATATGCATATTTTTTAGCACCACAAGGTACCTTCATAAAAAAACAGACCATATTCTAGGATATTAGAAATAAATGCAGAAAAGGAGAAATACTGTACATATTGCTTACAGAAAATACTACAATAGTATTTAATAGTTTTAAAGTAATATTGGAAACAAAAGCACAGTTTGTTTTGTTTTAAAGGAGTACTTTCAAAATGCCAAAAATTGTAAACTGAGGGGAAGGAGAAGAATTTCTAAATTCAAATTGGTTTATGTTACAGAGGGAGAAGGGATGAAAACAGGAAAGGTAAGAGAAACAGAATAAAGGGAGGGTGAGATAGAGATAAAGATAGAAATGCTATTTTTCAGCCGATTCCTTAATAAAGTTGAATATTTTGTTATTTCACCTTCTCACTATCATTGGAAAAGAGATCCCCACCACAGATAGGTACATGACATCCATTTACATTATAAATTAGATGCTCTGTTTTATTGTTTTTGAGCAGACCTGTGATATCTTAGTGAGAAATTTGTACCAAAGCCAAACTGGCATTTTCTTGGCAACTTTTAGTCACAGAGTTGCTTAAGGCGTTAAGAGGTTAAACAATTTACCCAGGATCACACCACCAGGATACGTTAATGGTAATATGTGAACTTAGACCTTCTTGACCCCAAAGTCAGCTTTTTAAACTGCTTTATGTAAGAATTAAATTAGGGGATTTAAATATATGTGTGAGTATATATAAAATGATTACTCAGAATTATTTGAAGGTGAAGATGGACAAGATTTCATTTTGATATAATGCAATTCTAAGTGTGTGAAAAAATAAGCAGGATTCATAGCTGTGTGACCCTGAGCTAAGCAAGGCACTTAACTATATGCCTAGCCTTTGCCTCCCTCCTGTCTTAGAATTGATACTAAAGTAGAAGATAAAAGTTAAAGAAAATAAAAGGAAAGACTCCCTCCTTCCCTGCCTTTTATTAATAAGAACTTCCTAATGAGAAAGCAAGTCATTAGAGCTTTCCTTGAGAGTTGGGGGGATGAACGGGAGAACGATGAGAAAATAGCAACATTGCACATATAGGTTAGTGTCCAATATATAATGATTCCAAGTTCTTCAGTGTCATGGGGCATCTCAAAAATCCGGTAACATTCTTCCATGAATACTCAGTTTATTCTGGTATCCTTACCCACAACAAAAAAACAAAACCCCAAAATACCACTACAATGGTATAAACATGACTTTTGGCTAACCAGGAAACAGATGGCTCATCAAATAGGGAAAATGACAATGTCATAAAGAACAAATGATATAGAACAGAACCTTAATGGTTTACACACACACACACACACACACACACACACACACACACACACACACACACACACACAAGCAGAGAAATGACTTCTGAATACCATCAGAAAGGAAAGTGACTAATACACTGTGATGATTTTTCTTTCTTTTAAATGGATGACATTTCTTCTGAAATCACTGTCATTCCCCCCCCCCAAAAAAAAAAATTCGTGTGCCTTTCAAATGGTTTTGTCCTTCCCATTTAAAATTTTTCAAAGAGGAAAGGAATTTTTACTATTAACTTCCTGTTCTGACAGGAATTTTACTAGCTTCAATATTCAAGTAATTGCTGGAAAATGAAGGTTATTGGACCATAAATTTAGAGCTGAAAGAAATGTTAGAGCTCACTAAGTCTAACCTTTTCACTTTAAAAATGAAGCAACTATGGTCTAAGGAATTTAAAGGACTTGCTTCTGGTCACAGAAATAAGTGACTGATATAAGATTTGAAAGCAGATCTTCACAATTCCAATTCTAGTGCTGGACAAACTATTGAAGAAAACAGAGAAAGCTGAGTTTCCAAGGAAAAACCCGTTTTGTTTTAGAAATATAAGAGTGATTTAGTAAAACTGAAATACCCACCAAAAACAAAAAGAGGGATTAAAAAGGGGGAGGGGGGAATGACAACATAAAATTGAAAATGTTCTGCCAAATTTGGTTAAGTAATTCTTTTTTGGAAATTCCTGAATATAGCAAGAATGACTTCTTTTTAGCCACATGTTCAAAGATCCACACATATATCTCTTTTAACAAATTTCAGCACACTCAGAGTTGGTATAGCACCGACTGCATTAGCACATGCTGTTTTCTACATTTTGGCCTGGAAGGTGTTCTTGATCTAGCAATTTTACTACTCACATTGGGACTAGAAAAAAATCAACCATAAATATTATAGCATAATGAGTGGGCTTATGATATGCTTTGCAAGTTCTCCCTCTAATAATCCTGTCCCCTTATCCCTGGGCACAGGAATTTGAACTCTTATTCACCATAGGAAGTTCAACATAAAAAGCATCTCCCCTATGTATAAAGCCTACTGATACAGGAAAGCCCTGATATAACATGCTTCTCAGACCTTTCTTAGGCACTTGTGATAGGACTGATATCTACTAGAACCCCAGCTCCCCATTATCTACCCCCAATATAGTTTAAGAAAAGACCATAAAGTCAGGATTTGAGTGGCACAGGGTGTAGGCTAAAGCTCAAACTGTCATTGCTGGTAGCCTATTTCCTATTGCCTCTGGCTGTGCTGATGTGGTTTCCTGGCCATCCAGATGCAATTAAAAAAAATTCTCAGGATCTCATCTGGGGCTTTATTGGCAAAGATACTAAAATGGTCTGCTATTTCCTTCTTTATCTCATTTTACAGATGAGGAAACCAAAGCAACTAGGATTAAGTGAATTGTTCCAGGGTAACACAACTAGTGATTTTCTGAGGTTGGATTTGAACTCAGATTTTCCAATATTCCAAGTCCAAATCTCTATTTACCCTGACATATAGCAATACTTTACTAGGACTAAGTAAATTTCTTTTTGTTAAATATTCATTGACTTAAGAGAAATAAAAAAGAGAGAGTTATATAGGTGTAAATATTTCTTTTGCTTAAATCCTACAATCTCTAACAGTGGGGATCATTTCTTATCTAAACTTTTTATTTCCCCCAAGCATTTGGCAAAGTGTCTATGCCTAGTAGACCCCATAAATGGTTATTGAATCATATTTCAATATCTTTTCCTCGAGGCAGGTAAACTGATATTAAATATTAATGTATTCTTTGAATTAATGAATATATTAAAATCATTAAGCACTTACTTTATGCAAAGCACTCTAATAAGTTGGAAAAGCAAAAGTGGCTTTCCTCCAAAAACTCACAATTCTGATAGAAGGAGACAGTACTTAGAGAAGGGCTCAGTTGCAACTCAGCTAGAAAGGACTGTTTTCTTAAGGATTCTCTGGCATCAAAGCAGATAGTAATGCATTTTATGGAATGTCATTTCTATTTATAAAACCATATGAGAATCTGTTGTTGAATCATTTAAGTCTGCCATTGCTGGTGAGAACATTCTTTTTTGGGTCTTCAGTAACTGTGATTGTTGAGGAGGTAGAAGTACCTATAAAGGAGTGTTGTTCCTCTGAAAAATGGCTATTTATTCGAGTAAATATGATGGAACCAGAATATGAGTGATTTCTGAGCAAGCATTTATGTGACTTTCACCACTGAAGTATTACTCTAATGCTTCCTGTTGGCAAAAAGGAAACCCTGAGATCCTCAGAACTAGGATATGAACTGGAAATTTTGGCAAACTATAAAACAATGAAATGATCCTATGAGTTCCTGAGCTTCCTTTATTATTCCATGAAAAAATTCTCAGGTATACTTGCCTAGTCTTTAATCATCTCCTGATTTATGGTTTTACCAAATGCGATCTCAAACTGGATATTCCAGAGATATTTTTAACTTAACATTTCCAAAAGCAAACTCATTATCTTTTCTCCTAAATCCTTCCCTTTTCCTAATTTCCCTTGGTTAGTTATCCTTGGTTAGTTGTTGTTTGTCTTTTGTACTCAAAGAGGACCAGAATAACATCATTGGTGATATCTATTGACTTGGTCATAAATTGAATATTATGAGACAGAGTTGAATAAAATCAGAGGTTTCACTCTCCCTTCCACTCATTGAAGTACAGTGAGGTACAGTTAGAGCACCTATGGCAAGGCTTTCTGCACATTGAATATATTCTCCCTGGAGTACTGACTATCTGACTGTGAATAAGTCATTCAGCCTCAGTTTCCTCCAGTTTAAAATGGAAATGATAATAACACATAAATTCCATAACTGTTAAGAGGAACCAATGAGATAATATTTGATGCATTTAGCCCAAAGCCAGGTATATATTAGGCACTAAGTAAATGCAAGTTTCCTAGTCCTTCTTCATCCCCTGGTTCCAAGCTTGGTATGGATGCTATTGCTCTGGTTAGGGAGGGCTGTTGTAAGCAGGAGATACATCACTGGTGTTATTGAGTAATCTTCTGTCTCTGTGCTTTGGAAAAAATGTGTTCTTAGACATATGATTTTGGATCTTAAACCAGCCCTAATGTACCTGAACTCAGTGCATTTCAAGCTCTCACCAACTAACTTAAAAAGGCATTTTTAGGATATAATTTTTCACACATCATTGCCAGCGAAGTAATAAAAGTGAATATCACCAAGAGGACAAGGGAGAGGCTCATGAAAGTTATGAACAGGATGTTACACATAAGCCACAAGGCACTTGTATTTTGGGTGGATTTTTAGAAGAACAAAGACAAGAGGTAGGCATAAATACTTTGCCATCTGCATCATGGGAAGGCCCTGCCAAACAGATGTGGTTACAAATTCATTTGAGTTACTTACTAGAGTAATTTTTAAACATGAAGAGCTGATTTTATATGTGTATGTGATTATGCTTTACCATTTTGCCAACTCTTTTTGCTTTAATCCTTCAATAGATTTGTGACTTAATGAATATGATGAGACATTCCCTCCAATGGATGATGCCAACTGAAACTTTTCCAGGTCCTTTGACCTTGTTCCATAACTGTCCACATCCTCCCATAAATACTCCAGGGAGGATATAGTCAATGTTAAAAAAGCTTTGCCATAGATGCGTTAGCATTCACTGGGCACCAGGGAGACATTGCTTCTCCACTGGCCTTGCCAATATCCTTTACTGATGACAATTTATCTTTTAAGAAACTTCTTTCAGCAACCACAATTCAAAGTTTGAATTCCATGATAAATGTTTAATGAGACCTACTATGTGCAGTATAGCCTAGGATACATGCAAAGTTTAAGGAAAACTCCACTCAATCTGCCATCCCCTGTTGAGAAGAATGAATATATGGCATTTCTTATCAATGGCTAATTATATTTGATAGCAATTTATATAACTCCTTGAAAGGAAAGGATCGCTAATTGTCCAGTTCAAAAGGTCTCAGTGAAAGGGGCAGTATAAAACCATGTGACTAGATTAAAAAGAAGGCTTCTCTGTTTCCTAGGACAGAATACAATCTGTCCTGTATCCTATAAAAAGATTTCTACTCCACTCTACCCATCCAGACATTCCTATCAAATAATGAATGAGTGAAAAGGTACTTAAGGGCTTCTTAAAGGGGCACAGGTGGCAGGCATAATGTAGAGTACTTGGTCCATAGTCAGGAAAAGTCATCTTCCTGAGTTCAAATCTGGGTTTGGACACTCACTAGCTGAGACCCCTGGGTAAGTCACTTAACCCTGTTGTCCTCAGTTTCCTCATCTGTAAAATGAGCTGAAGAAAAAAGTGGCAAACCACTCCAGGATTTTGCTAAGAAAATCCCAAATGAAGTTGTGAAGAGTTCAAAAGATAAGAAGAAGTTCAAGAACAAGGAGGCAAAGCATTCTGGCTAAGCATGGAAGCTACAAGGAGCTTTCAATGCTATATTGTTGCCTCCAACTCTCAGAGTAAGGAACTACAAGAATAAACATAATTATAGTAAGAAGGTGCCTATATCAGATTTCTTTTTTATCTTTGTCACTTACAGAGGGTTAAATATTGGACCAGATGAAATTTGAAATAACAGTAATGTGAAGACAAAATAGAGGGAAAAGGATTAAAATGATGACTTCAGGGATACAGGGAAATCTCAAATGAGGGAACTCATATCAATGTAGGGCACCATGTTCTCTGTAAGACCAGATTTGCCTATAGGAATTATCATAATATTTTTATTGTTTATTCTTCCCCTTGAAGAGGACTAATAACTTGCTTGTGAATTAGATTTAAGTAATGTAGAATTACCCAGACATTCGTTTCATTTTATCTTCCAGAGTCATCCAAGTACAGGGGCTAGAGAAAAGCCAGGTCCCCCAGCAAGGCCCAGGATACAATAGATAACCTGAGCATCTTCGACATCTGACCAAGCTCTAGGCATGCCACAGTGTCTGCTTCAGATGCCTTCTTGGCCTCTGGGACCAAATAATTCCATTAGGGGAAGACTTTACACGTTACCATTGTTATTATTACAGGTCTACCTCAAGACTATAGTAATGACAAAAATAACTTTTTATATAACATTTCTAAGATTTGTGAGGATCTTTATAAATATATTATTTTAATCTCATTTGAACTGAGACCTTCTAGGCCTTAGGTCCTTCCCTCTCCCAACTCCCTCATGATAATAGTTTTGCAAAGCATTTTGCAAATATTAAATCATTTTTTCCTCAAGTAGATACTATTATTATTGCCAAATCAGAAATGAGGAAACTGAGGTAGACAGAAATTAAGCGATTGTCTTAAAAGAAGATGTTATTTGCCCAGAATCTCATAGCTATAAAGTGTCATGAAGTCATACTTGAACTGAGATCTTCCAGACTCCAGGTTTAATCTGCTGAACCTCTGGGCACTAGTGCCTATAGAAGTGATTCTCAAATCATGATCCTCAGATTCCTGAGGATCTTGGAGAATTTTACAGAGGTTCCACAAGGTCAAAACTATTTTCATGATAAAACTAAGACAATATTAATATATTAAAATACTCCCCTTTCTTTCAATTACATATCTGTATGAGGCCAGACTTTCTTTATATTCAGCAACCAAAATAGCATATTGCAACAGATTAAATGAAGAAACAGATATTAATATCCAGCTGGCTTCTATTAAGTAAAACATTCAATTTACAAAAATATGTAAATAACACTTTTCTCATTATTTTTTTAGAAAATAGTTATTTTTCCTAAATATTAATTATACCAATATATAAATAATTTATTATTGTTATTTTTAATGAATTCACAAATATTTTAGAATTTTTTTCAATTTTAGCTTCCTTTATGGTAACTATTGATAGATATATGTTACATAAGCAAATGATTTTTGGTGTTATCAATAATTTGTAAATCTATAAAAAGGGGTCTTTAGTCTAATGGTATGAGGAGAACTAATCTAAAGGATTAAGAAGTTAAACAATTTGTCCAGACAGAGAGAGAAGCCTTATTTTTTTATCTTCTTTGAAGATATCTCCCTGGTGGCCCAGTAATGAGCAGTTCTATTTTTCCCTTCTATTTTTCTTACTGTCTTCTTGGGAGAAGAGCAAATTTCAGCCCATCTCCTTCTCTCTTTTACTCTCTACTAGTAAGTGGGTATAGTATGCTTGGCCTTGTGCCAAGGTAAGTACAATTGGGTCTAAGACAGGGAATCCATTTCCATCTTATTTATAAGAATTCTCATATTATACTGTCGATTTGTACATATTATTTCAAAGGATTTTACAATTTATTGTTAGGAATTTCCCTCCAAGTCCACATATTTCCTGGTATGAATTAAATTTTCTCCACCTCCCTCCCTTTAATTACACCCTACTCTGTCTTTCACTCTCCCTCAAAATTGGGGTTCTATCCATCAAGCATCCTCTGAATTTAGCACATAGTAAATATTTAATAAATGCTCATTGATGTTCAAGATTGAAAATATGTGCATCAATGACAGAACTGGTCAATATGTGCAACAATGTGCATCAATGACAGAACTGGGCTTTCTTTGTCACAGAATTCACAGGGCAATATCTTACTGAAAGTGTATTTGTTCTATTGTCTGTAACAAATCATCAATTATAGAATTATAGAATTAAGGGTCAGGAGAGATCTTAAAATTTACTTAGTACAATCCATTCATTTAGCAGATAGGGAAACTGAGGATGAAAATGTGAACTGGCTTCTGAGAACTAGGAAGGATTGTTCAGGCTTAAGGAACCACAGGAGTAAAAACAAAAATCTGAATTAGAAGGGACCTTGGTAGCCATGTAGTTCAAGTTATGCATGAAATTGATCTTAATTATAACATCCCTAATAACTTGTATAAAGTAAGGGAATCATAGGGTTACTTGTGGACAGAGAGTAGACCAGTTTAGCTATGGTACAGCTGGCATGGGAAAATAAATGTGGAAAGGTAGCAAGCTTTCAGAATCATTAGAGGCCATGAATGTCAGACAAAAGTCAGTCCTCAATGGGAAACCACTTAAGATACATGATCAAAGGAGTTTTTTATTGGATTTTCATATAGATTGTTCTTTTTAAAAATTAAGGCAAGATTTGAAGAGGGGGTAATTTTAGAGAACAATCTGGAATTATGCTGTAAAAGTATGTAAACTTTATGACTCAGTGTGAAGATAGGATTAACCCTTGTCTATTTTTAGCTAATCAAGTCAAGAACTTAAAGTACCCCTACTTAACACTTAAGTAAGAGAGTTCACAAGTCAAAAACTCTCACCTCCAAAGGGGACTGCTCAGCCCTGGGTAGGACTAAGCAAAGTGAAGGACTACAATTGATTTCTGGGAAGTAGAGGAGAGAGAGGATATGACTTGGAAAAAGGACTATAAAAGAACATGGATTCAAGTCTCTTCTGGTTTGGAGACTTCCTTTCCTGGTGTTTGGAGAAGACTCTTTCCCTGGATCCTGTGGAGGCTTGCTGGGTGAGTGGCTAGGGCTTTAGTGGAGGCTGAGCTGGTGGACTTCTGGCTGAAGGCTCCACATGGAGATTGAGACCTGAGGAAATCTTCTGCCAGGGTGCTGAACCTGACTTCACTAAGCTGAAGATGATCTTAGGGCTGGTAGGTTTGTTAAGAATCTGTCTCTTTATCTACATTTTCCACATCTACTTTTTCTACCTCTTTGTAGCATTTTGACTTAAGCTATAATATTTTAAAATCTCTTATTGAGTCAAAACCCCAATCATATTTCTTACATATACCACGATTAGGTTTATTTTCTAAGGTGATTGGGGAAAATGGAATAGAACTTATATATTCCAAAATATTTATATTTTAAAAATATTTATAGCAGCTCTCTTTGTGGAGGCAAAGAACTAGAAATTGAAGGTATGCCCATTGATTGCGGAATGACTAAACAAATTATGGCATATGATCATGACAGAATACTCATGTGCCATAAGAAATGACAAACAGGTTAATTTTGGAAAAAACATGGAAATATGTACATGAAACTGAGAAGAATGAAATAAGTAGAACCAAGAGAACATTATATACAGCAATAGAAATATTGTTTGAAGAATGACTTGCATATATCTGCCTTCAGAGAAAGAACTGATAGCAGAATTAAGTTAGGCATAGTTTTATAAATATACACTTTTTTTTGTCAAAAGATGCTTTTTTAACAGAGGAAGGGGACGTAGGGAGGAAGTTAATTGGTTATTTAAATGTAACCAAGAAAAAAGAAAAAGGGGTGAGAGAATGAAGTCAGGAAGATCGATTAGAGTCCCTTTTCAAAAAGAAACAAAAATGTGATTCCTTTCAAAGGAAAACATCAGTGATGAGATCACACTCCTGGTGCTATGTTCCATATGCTTCTTCCTAGGAGCTTCACAGCTTGTAATGTGCCATTACTGCAAAGTGCCATATTTTTGCCAAAACATTCAGGAGTACAAAGTTGAAACAAGTGCTAATTAAAATCAACATATGAGATTGGTGCTGAAGAGAAAAAATAAGCCTAAATAGCAATAAGAAAGGAAACTAGGTAATTAGGAGAAGAAACAAAATAATCTTAGTATATAGTGGAAAGGTAGCCTCCATAGGAAAAGGATCTTCACTACATTTACTAAATACCTAGTATATTCAAAAAGCTTCAGTGTAGGAATTTTGATGTAAGCAGGTGAATTTTGCCTTTCCCTTTAAGGAAAGATGGGAGATTTTATATAGCCTTTACTTTCTTAACATTCTGGCTACTCGGGACTTAGATTATCTTCTTCTCCCCACCACCCAGACCTTAATTCCTCTACCAATGACACCAATCTGGACACTGCAATTTTTGAATTTTTCTAAAATATAAATGTCTCCCATTATATTCCCTCAGGACTTTGCACTTGACTAGCTTTTTTTTTTTTTTAAACAATAAGGACATTGAGGCTTAGAAAGGATAAATAACTTGCCTAAGGTCACACAGGTAGGAAAGGAGCAGACCTAGATTTCAAATCCTGGTCTTCTGACTTCAAACCCAACATCTTTTCAATGGTAGCACTTGACCTAGAGAAATATAGACTTCAACACGAGGTGTTCTAGATATCTAACACGTGAGTCAGTAAATAGTACTGTTGTATCTTCTCTCCTTTATATTTCATAAATTCTTTTGGAGGAGGAGGGGATAGGTATGAAGGCTGTGTTTTATAAATATGGGTTTATATCTCAGTCTGCACTTCCCTGTCAGGAGGAGGTAGGAAGCATGCTTGACTTTATGATCACTCTTTTGGAATCCTAATTGGGCAGTGCATTGATCAAAGTTTTTATATCTTTTGAAGTTGCTTGTATTCACAAAGTTCTTACTTTATAAATTGTTCATCTGATACCATTCCCTTCATTTTGTATCAGTTCACATTCTTTACATTCTCTGTAACTACTTCTTCCTTCATTTTGCCATTACATAAATCTGTTCAGCCATTCCCCAACTGGGGATCTGGGGATCACCTCCTTAGTTTCTGTTTTTTGACCTTTACAAAAGGAGATACTAAAAATATTTTTCTATACTAGTCCTCTTCCTCTTTCTTTGATCTTTTGGAGTATAATAGCATTATAATTGAGTCAAAGGCTATAGACAACTTAACGTGATTGAGAACATTGTTCAAAGTTGCTTTTTAAAAGAGCTAAACCAATTCACAGCTTCCATGAATAGTGAATGCAGCTAATATGCCAACATCTTCTCAGTCCTTGCGACACTTATCATTAACATTATTTTGTCAACTTTGCCAATCTAATGACAGAACTCCAAAATTGCTTTAATTTGCATATCTCTAATTATTTCTGATTTGGAGTGTTTTTTTTTTCAGATGGCTGTGGATAGATTGGATTTCTTTTTCAAATTACCTGTGTATATCTTTTGACCCTTTGTTAACCAGGGAAATGATTCTTTATGAATTTGAATCAATTTCTTATATAATTAGGACATGAGATGTTTATCTTAGTTCCTTTGTACCATGCAGCTGGGTAGGTGGGAGATTTTTAGGGTATCACCATTCCCTTCAATCAACCTACTCTGCAAATAAATGAGGACATTTCTGATTCTATTAATTTTTTTAATATCTCAACCACAAATATGGGTTTACCTGCTCTATACAATCTCAAAGAGTAATGTTAACACAGTTAAATGAAGGTAGGCCAGTATACAGCCGAGTAGACCCTCTCTGTTCTTGGAAGTATGTGGGAGAACACTATGTCCATAGTAGGTTTTCAATGCAGGAACAAATGACAGAGACTTGCAGAGCATTGCAGGTTTGAGAGAATCGATTCTGTACTTTGCCAGGTAAACAGATTATGATAATAAGATTTCCTGTTAGACATGTCTACTCAGTTCAAGTTCATGTACAACATTGCTGAATCTCAAACATGGCCCACAGAATTATTAATGTCATTGGTAGCAATGCCCTGGAATCTAGCCAGTTTAAGTCAAAAAGCATGTGTTAAAAAATTTATCATGTGATAGTTACTGTGCTAATCAGTGGGAATACAAATAAAAACACAAAGAGATTAGTCCCTGACCTCAAGAAGCTTATGTTTTAATGAAATAAGTTTGTTGTTTTATCATTTTTCAATCATGTCTCATGTGTTTGACTCTTCATAACCCCTTTTTTATTTTTCTTGACAAAGATACTAGAGTAGTTGGTCATTTCCTTATCCAGCTCACTTTACAGATGAGGAAACTGAGGCCAACATATTTCAGTGACTTGCCCAGGGTGACCCAGCTAGTAAGTGTCTGGTCCTGGATTTGAATTCAGGAAAATGAATCTATTCTTCTTGACTTTTGGTTTGGCTGTCTATCCATTTGTCTCAAGGGAAGACAACACATAAAAGGAAGCTAAAAAAGGAGGAGGAAGCACTCACAGTGAGGGATGGTAGTGTATTATTTAGAATATGTGCCCCGAACTACATTTCCCAGAATCCCTTTTTCCTTTTCCTGTACATGCTTCATTGGTTAATTTTTGTATTCAGTTTCCGTTTCCTCCATAATGGCTCTCTCCTCTGGAAGCTTGCTCTCTGGCCTGGACCAGTGTGGAGGAACCATTTTTCCCCCCTCTGGATTTATTTCCCCTTTGCTCTAAGATTATTTTAATAAATGGTATTAAAATAATACTTTGGAGTATCAAATATTAATTTTAATTTTTACAATTGGCTGAACACAAAAGGACACAAATTCTGACTGTGCTCTTACTCAAATTGCTGCTAGCTGCTCCCAGACTCCTTGCTGAAAGTTGACTGCCCTCTGCCCCTGGCCAAGCGGCCAGGTTGCAGGCAGCTGCAGTACCCCTCATCCACTCCCGTGCTGCTATTAGTTTGCAGTCAAAGCTGCTTACCACAGGCTGCCCAACCCTGGCTAAGCAGCCCCCACATTTCCCCTCCCCCCATTTAAAGTCTAGTTATGCCCAGCTTGGCTGCTCCTACAGCTGACACACCCCCGTGTTTTCTGCCACTTCTGCCAACTCCTGCTCCTGTTCCAGCTGGTGAATATAAGCACCATCTCCCAGGCCCAGCCAGAATGGAAGGAAGTCCCTTTCCCTGCCTGGCAGCTGGTTGCCTCCTATCCTTTACAAGGCTCTCTGCCTTGGCAAGGGGTTCCTGACCTGCCTTCCTCCATCCCAACCTGCCTTACTTCAGTTTCTCTCAGTCTCTGCCTGATTTTGTATTCATATCCTGTATTTTGGTTTCTGGCAGTCCCTAAACACATCCCTTACCCCCAAACCCACCCCTAACCCTTCCCATTTGTAGTGCTGGATCTGGGCCACTAGAGGTCAATATTGAGTACTGATTTTTTTCCCAATTATTTTCTCTCTTTTCCCCCCTCTTTATTCCCCTTTTCCTGCTTAGCTATAGTGGTTACTTGCTAAATAATTTCCCCCTTTTTTTAACAAATAAAAATCCAATAAAATCATAAAAATAAGATAAAAGAAGCTAAATAACCTCACTGTACTCTACCCCACCACTTAAAATAATAATAATTTAAAAAATTACTATACATTATTTTTTTTCCAAAATGCTAGGCAGCATAAATGCTACTTTGCATGACAGTCTTCTTTTGCCATATTAGAGATATTAAAGATTCTGAATTACCTCCTTCTTATACTCCTAGGACATTTAATTTTTCTGATCTTCAATATTAAGGCAAAAAATGCTATTATACAAGAGATTAAAGCAGAAATGTGGGCCAATGGGTAAATTCAATCAGAAAAATTTCAAACAGTACTTACATGATCTACTGAAAAATGCTGATCCCATCCAAAACAAGTCTGAATTTTTCAAGCCTGTTCCTGAACCACTAAGAGAGGGAAATCCTATTTCTCCAGAAATGGAGACAAGAAACCCCTCTCATATATATCAGGTACAGACCCTCCTCTTTAGTACTCTACAACATCTCTCATGCTCTGAAACTCCTGACTGATGTTACCTCCCCTGATCCTTCTTCTAATTCCCTATCCTCTCCTGTTCCTTCTCCCACCCCACAACAGTCTTAGCCCCAAAGAAATCTCGTCCGCCTAACATAACTGTTCCTACCCATATTGGCTTGGTATCCCCACAGTCAACTTCTAAGTAACCACAGCCATCAAATGATTCCTATGAATTTCCTTTTCCCCTGAAAAGAAGTGCTTGAAATAAGACACAATAGGGATGTGGTAACCCTAAGACACTATATACCTTTCAATACTCAAGAAATTAGAGAATTCAAATGTAATATCCCTCATTTTGAATGTGAACCTATCATGGTAACCAAGAAAATGGCTGATATATATATATATTTTTTTCACTATAACCTTTCCTACAAGGATGTTGAGAATTTGCTCAACACTTTTCTAACAGAAAGTGAGAAAAATATGATCGCCTCTCATGTTAACAAGATCCAGAAGGATGGTGAAGCACACTGGCCTGCTCAAGATCCTGAATGGGATTATAACAGTCCTGAGAACTAGTTGCAATTAAATCATTGTAGGGGGGCAATTATAACAGCAATTAGAAAATGCTCTGAAGATATAGAAATGTGGACCAAATTTGAACGCTTTAGACAATCCAATGATGAGACATCCCCACAATTCATGGATAAGATAGCTGAGCTTAGGGATTGGTACCTAGGGCTTGATATTTCTAAAGACAAGGATATTAAGAAAATAGACATTTTGTCAACAACTCTTGCAGGTTAGTCCATGATAATTTTAATATGTATTGCCCATGGTGGCCTCAGATGGACCTTGAAGATTTGAGGGAAACTGCTGCTTATGTCTATAAAGGCCAAACAAGAAAAACAGGAAAAGGCTAATAATAGTCTTGAAAACTTGAAATCTTGAAAAAAAGAAATCAAATCTTGAAGGATACATTTGATAAAGTAGACAAAGGGCATGATGCTCAACAAATGTCACTATCCCCTCTCCAAGAATCTATCAGTCCCCTACCTGCCACTTCTGTCAGAGGAAGGGCCATGTAATGATGGAATATAGGACTTTGCTCCAGACAGTAAAAAACAATATCTACTAGAAATATTATCAAAGAAACAATTATAGAAATAATAATTATAATGGTGATTTTGGAAATCATAACTTTAGAACTGATAATAATAATTCTAGGAACATAAATCAGGCACCTGACAACTCATACCAAATGACCCCATAGTAGTATATTTTGAGTGGAGCTCACCCCCAAACCACCCAGGATGCTACTGCCCCTCAAGTGAGAGCTCAAGGAACAACCCAAAGATTATGAAGGTGTAAGGGGAGAGGGTTTGAGGCACAGGAATAAGAGGATATAACTTTTGATTTGTCAGACACTGATGTCTTACTGCCTGTTGTCCCTACCCCCCACCTATACTGATGAGTCCCATGTAACATTAAAGGTTGCTAACACCTATTATAATTGTCTTTTGGTCACTGGAGCTTCCCGGTCTATATTGAAGAGTGTACCTGATTTGGATTACAGTTCCATTGGTTCAATTAATGTCATGGGGGTATCAGGGACATCCCTAAAGGTTCCCAAACATTCCTCTAGAATAGTGTCCATAGGACCCTTAGTGTGGAACACTCTTTCCTCTTAAAGCCTGGCTACCAAATAAATTTGCTGGGGAGATACCTTTTATGCAAGCTTAGGACCACAATAACTTGTTCTCTAGATGGCTCTATGTCACTCGAATTGCCTGAGGAATCCTTAACTTTGATCCCTGTTATTCCTTCAGATTCTCATGAAATGAAGGAGATATTTTTGAGATCCCAAATGATATACCTGAGTCTCTCTGGGCTACATCATCTTCTGATATTGGCCTACTTAAATTAGCTATCCCTGTCCAAATTCAAACAAAATCTAGCCCACCTCCTTCAATTCCTAAATAACCTCTTCCAAAGGAGGTAATTAATTGATGGCATTACACCTGAAATAAATTCATGGATGGACCTCAGCCACTTCCTAGCTGTGTGACCCTGGGCAAGTCACTTGACCCCCATTGCCTAGCCCTTACCACTCTTCTGCCTTGGAACCAATACACAGTATTGACTCCAAGACAGAAGTTAGGGTTTTAATAAAAAAAAATTCATGGATGGACCAAGGCATCATAATTCCAGTGAATCTGAATACAATGTTCCCATTCTGCCTGTTAAAAAGCCAAAATTGGGGTCCACTGGCAAGCATCTCTATTGATTTGTCCAGGATTTGAGAGCTGTGAACAATCACAGTATAACGAGGCACCCTTTAGGTTCTAACATAAATACTGGCACGTCTTCTATTCCTAGCACAGGTACATACTTTACAGTAGTAGACTTGTGCTCAGCTTTCTTTTCTATACCTATACATAAGAACTCTAGGCATATCTTTGATTTCACCTGGAAGGGTATAATTGGACATGGGCTTATTTGCCTCAGGACTTTGTGGATAGTCCTACCTTGTTCATACAATTCTTAACTGCAGATACAGATGCTATAAAATTTAAATACAGCTGTTTAATTCAATATATAGATGATTTGCTCTTGGCTTCACCAAACACTGAAATATGCCAAGAGTATAGCAAGCACCTTCTCTTAGAGCTGCATAAGAGAAGCCACACGTTCTCCAAAGACAAAGTTCTATGGTATCTCCCCAAGGTACAATATTTAGGCTTCATTTTAACTCCTGTGTCCTGTTTTATTTCTCCCAAACGTTTTGAAAATATGCAAAAGTTAAATGCTCCTACTAAAAAGCAATTGAGGGTGATTCTTGGAGCAACAGGATTTTGTCAGCAGTGGAGCCCTTGCTATGGGAAAATCACTAAGCCCCTTGTATCACTCAAGAAAAACTCAGTCCCTGAACCAATTAAATTGGAAACAGAACACCTAACAGCTCTATCAAATTTAAAACAAGCTATCCTATCTACCCCTGCTCTAGGCATCCCAAATTATGATAAACCATTTACCTTATATATTCATGAACAGAAAGGGGTAGCTTCAGGTGTTCTAACTCAACTTTTGAGACCTGCTCAATGCCCAGGAGCCCATTATTCAGCCTAACTTGACCCAGTAGCTGCCAGAGCATCACTATGCTCTGGCAGAGGAATAGCTGACACAGCTTTATTGGTAACCAAATCTGCTGATCTCATATTGGGATGCCCTCTGATCATAATGTGTCCTCAAGAGGTTGAGGCATTGTTATTACAACACAGGACATAGGCATTTATTGACCAAAGGATTACTAGGTATGAGATAACTTTATTGAATAATGAACATATCACACTAAAACACTGTGGAGTTCTTAATCCTGCAACCTTGCTCCCTGATTTACCAACTTTTGGAGAACCTTTACATGATTGTACATATTTAGTGCCCATTGTTTATAAACCTCATAATGATCTACTAGACACCCCTCTGGATATTTCAGATTTAATATTATTTACAGATGTTTATGCATTTATGAGGGATGGTGTGCACTAGACATAAGCTGCAGTGATTATGAAATGTGATAAGCTTCCTTACCCCCAAATATAAACACACAAAGTACAGAACTCACACTTTGAAACAAGCCTGTATTATTGCAAAGAATAAGAGTCACAATTTACACAGATTCCCACTATACCCTTGGCATATGTCATGGTGTTGTGTGAGATTTAAAATGGTTGAGGTCTTAAACTATAGTGAGTTAAAATGGTGGAAGATATAAATTATGATAGATATAAGGGAGGGTGAGTAAATTTGACCACAGAAAATATGTTTCACTACAGTGTCTTAGTTTTTAGATCAAATATAAGGTGGTCACCAGGGAAATATTCCCAATTATTCAAATACCTAAGTCAATTGGGTTTTATAGAGATTTTAATTAACAATACAATGAGTAATCAAAGAAAGAAAGAGAGAGAGAGTAAGAAAGGAATAAGTATGAAGGGCCTCAAACCAATATGGCCTAGACCTGAGTCTTAAAAGAGAAATCATTCAGTTTTTTAACACTCACCACAAGGTCTGACTAAACAAAGATTCTAGTAACACCAGGCCAGCTCCATCTCAGCTGACTTCAACAGAGAGCCTTCCAGCCAGAGACTGTTCCAAAAGGCCTCTCTCAAGAGATCCTTCCCAAGCGGTCCTCATCAGAGATCCTCCAAAAGGCTTTCTCCAAAAGGATATAACTCTCCTCAAGAGATTCTGCTTTTTCTTATATAGGGGTTTTTCTCCCATGTCACCTCCCCTAAGTCCTTACATCTACCAATCACTGTAGATGTTTCTAAACGACTGCCCAATTTGAATTCACAGCTGAGTAGTTTTAATCTCTTTAGTAAGTCAGGAAAAAATGCTGCTGTGTCGACAAATTTCATTAAGAAAAAACCTCTGAATAAGTTATCACCCTTTTAGGTTTAAGTAGTTTACAAGTTGCCCCACCTTTATAGGTACTTAGTATCCCATTGTATCAATTCTAAAACAGTCATGACTCAAAGAACTTCCTGTCCCTTCCATAAGCATGGATCAAAGAACTTTCATTGTTTAGCAAGCAGTTTTCTGTCCTAAAGCAGTCTTAAGTAGGGTGGAGCAGGGACACTCCCATAGCTAGGAGCCCCCACACTCAAGTAGAGTTCTCACCATCTGCTAGGGAATTTTTTAAGTAGAAGATTCCCCAATGGGGGAAACCCCTAATATCCATAAGTCTGAGAAATTTTGAGGTTTACAGTTGACATGCTATGGCTTCAGAGGGGATTCCTAACATCAGTTGGAAAATGTATTGCAAATGCAAACCTTATTACTGAACTTCTTTCTGTCAACCAGATCCCCAAAGCCATAGCTGTCATTCACTGCTCTGAACACACAGGTGGCATTGACCTTGTCTCCAGGGGAAATAGCCAAGCAGATATTGCAGCCAAACTAACAGCCTTAGAAGGACCTTAATTACTTATGCCACTAACAATTTCTGATGATTTGGATATATCCCTTTCTTATAATGACAAGGAAGTAGAGATTTAAAGCAAAACAGATAAATGTACTATGGGTATCATCAGATGGCAAACCCTTGCTCTTTAGAGCTTTCTGTAACCAGATTTGACCCTCCATTCATAAACATAGTCATTTTGGTACCCAAGGCATTGTAGACTGTTATAAGAGTATGAATATCACCCGGAATAACTAAAATTGCCTCCAAAGTATGTCCAGCTTGTCCTATCTTCCAGGCCTTTCATCAACATGCCTTTTGAGGAAAAGCCTTTGGTGGATGTCCTCTTGCTTACACACCATTTGAGGACCTACAAATTGACTATCTCTATGCCACTAGCTAGATAGTATAAATTTTGTCTGGTCATAGTCGATCGACTGACCAGGTGGCCTGAAGTGTTTCCTATTGTTCATGCCACAGCGACTTTTGTTGGTAAAGTCCTTTTGAAAAAAAAAAATATTCCTCATTTTGGCCTACTAGCACATATTGATTCAGATAAAGGAACTCATTTTACCAATTTGGTCTTATCTCAAATTTACTCATGTTTGGGAATAACTCCTAAATTTCATACACCATAGCATCCCCAGAGCTCCAGCCAAGTTGAAAGAGGGAATAAAGAACTCAAAACCATGATTGGCAAATTGTGCAATGAGACTCATTTAAAATGGCCTGAAATTCTACCTATGGCTCTATTTTTATCTCAGAAGTAGACCCAGAGGTGATTTACACATCTTACCATTTGGAATGCTATTTGGACATCCAACTATTCAGGCACAAACATTTACCTATACCTCATTGTTAGGACGGGATACAACCATTGCTACATATATCAGACAATTACATATAAAATTGCGAGAACTCCACGACTCTCGAGTGCTGTTCAAGCACGCCCCATAGATTTCTCACTTCATAATTTAAACCCAGGTGATAGTGTGTACATAAAGAATTTCAAACGTACTCAGTCGACTGAACCTGCTTATGATGAACCATTCTAGATCCTACTAACTACATCAACAGCTATAAAAATTGGAGAGAGGGACTCATGGATTCTTTGTAGCCATGTAAACGAGTACCTTCTGTTGATGATGAATAATTGCTTGTACTGATTATATTTGAACATTGATTGTGATAAGACTTATTTATTGCTGGATTTTTACTATTTTGTTGCACTTTATTTGGTTGATCCTTGTACTTGCACAAATTGCCTTGTAGGGTAACACATATTCAAAGAAGAAAATTTGTATTAGTGACTTATAATTACCTGATGTTCCTTTTGTAACATTTTGTGCCTTTACTAATTTTTTTTTATTTTCTTGAATATATTATTGCTCTATCTACCTCATTTGCACTCACATTGTTTTGCTACCTCATTTAAACTCACACTGCAGATCATGGTAAGTCAAAGAGGAAATGAATCTTTTTTTTTTAAGTAGTCTCTATACTTTACATCTATGTTTGTGAAATATATACATTTTAATATTTTGTTTTCTTCCTACATGTGTCATGTAATATTTGTTTTTTTTCTTTTTTTCTCATTTTTTGTCTTTGAAACACATGTCACTAGCATTGAAAAGATTTTAACTATTTTTACTTTTGGCAATAGAATTAACCTAAGATGTCTGTATACCAAGCATATAAAAGCATACCCAAAAAGGCTTTGGACTATGGCAACCTGCAACTAGTTATTTAAATATTCTGAGACTCTTGCTCAATAATTATGTCTAATCAAAGAAGAAATGGACTACAAAGGAGAACAGAACTTGACTTGGCAAAATGCCAAATGAGCACAAAAAGGTAAAAGAAACCAAGCCAATCCTACAGGAATTTTTCTGCACAAAAAGCACAATGACTTTATCATGTGTGAGCCATGAGGTTGTGGCTGTTTGACATGTGTTAAATATAGGACTTCCTTATACCACACTATACCAAGAACATATAACATCAATTGTTTTGGCTCCATTATCCCAAAAAAGTGAAGAAAAGGGTTGAACTGGGGAATTCTATTTCCCATTTTTCTTGAGATCTAGTCTTTTTTTCTATTTTTGCTCATGATGTGGCAACTTATTGCAGTCTAGACTGCTAAATTGAGTTAGTGAGTGATTGTTGTTGCACATTTATGGGAAATAGATTTTGGGACATAGATTTGTGAAATTTTTTTTTCTTTCTTTTAACCTTCTTCCCAGAATTTTTTCAAGTTTTCTTTTTATATTTTATATTTTACTCATAGGTTATTTTTTTATACTTCTTTGAATTTTTTGATGTGTTTGATACTTGGTTCATATGCCTTATGATTTGACTATGTATCCCTGTATAATCCCTACCTGTATCCCTATATCCTCCTTGGGGGCAAATGTATTATTATTTTCCTCAGGGGGGACTATGTTTTTGTTGTGAACTTTGATTTGAATTTGAGCCTAATTTAGAAGAAGGGACTACCTCCCAGAATCTAGAAAGCACCATGAAGATGCCTGCAGAAACCACAAGCTGCAACCTAAAATCTAGATTGAGCTTTGAGATATGATAAATTTGAACTTTGGGAGGGCTGAATGCTTTTGTTTTGAATGTACACTCTTATGCCAAAGGGGACTGTCTCCTAATTGACTTTTTGTCAATGTACCGATTTTTGGTTTTATTCCTTTTTTATTTTATTTTCCTCTTATCCCCAAATTATTGTAATTTCCCCTTAAAAACTATACTATTTGTATATACCTCTAGTTCAAGTTATGTTAGTTATGTTTTCATGATCTATTGGGGAGACTGGTCTCCCAAAGGATCACAGGGAGATTTTTATTATTTAGAATGTGTACCCCGAACTACATTTCCCACAATCCTCTTTTCCTTTTCCTGTATGTGCATCATTGGTTAATTTGGTATTTAGTTTCAGTTTCCTTCACTCTGGCTCTCTCACCAGTAAGCTCATTCTCTGGCTTGGACCAGAATGGAGGAAGGGAGTATTTTGTTTTTTTTCCTCTGGATTTACTTCCCCTTTACTCTAAGTTGATTTTAATAAATAGTATTAAGATAATACTTTGGAGTATCAGATACTAATTTTAATCTTTACAGCAGAAAATGTCTTTAGTCAGGAGTTGAACCTAGAAAGAAATTGCTGGCTGCAGACCCTTCCTTAAAATGAAGGTTCAAGGAAGAACCAATCACAGGTGGGGGATACAGAAGTAAAGAGTATACCAGTGTTAGAAATCTTGGGGTTAGGGTGACTTTAGAAGTTGACAAAGTTTCTGTTGCATCTTAAAGAAATTCTGGAAAGTCAGCAGTGGAACCTGGAGACACTAGAGATTGTCCTAATAATAATCCCAAGTTCAGTTTCCCTCAGAAGGGAGATAATAGATCATGTAAGTAAATTTTTTTTTTTGGTATCTCTTCATGGGGTTCATATAAGCATCTTTTTGCATTTTCTATATAAATAAATGTCCTCAATCAGATATGAATTTAGTAATGTAGTATGATGACTTAGACTCCAATATCATGATTCCTAAATTATTAGATTTTCTAGAGTAGTGAATCTCAAATTTTTTTGAACTCAGGAACTCTTTACATTTTTTAAAATTACTGAAAGTACCCCGCTTAAAGAGCTATTATTTATGTGGGTTATAACTGTCAATATTTACCATCTTTATCATCTTACAATATTTACAATCTTAGAATTATTATAAAGAGTTTTGACCTAAGGGTTTTAGAGACCTCCAGGTTTCCTAGAGGAAGATGAAAAGCCAGCTTTCAGGATTTAACTCAGTTATTGGAAGACCATGGACCATAACTCACATAAACCCATGTATTTTTTTGGTTTGCTTATTTTTGGTTAAGACTAAGATGTCCTCTCTGTAGGGAACTGGAGGTTCCTCTACCTCCCTCTACCAATGCAAATGAGCAACTATTCTACAATTTATATTCTTAGAGAGTCATAAGTGACTTGTCCAGGTCTTAGAGATAGTATATTTCAGTTGCTGGACTTGAATGAGGTCTTCTTTGGCCTTCTGTCTATTAGATAATGATGCCTTTTGCATAGGTAAAATACAACTACATTTTTGCTAACTTCAATAATACTACTGTATTGCCCATACTCCAGTCTTGAAAATTTATCTACCAACCTACCTTGACCGAGTTTGATCAAGTTTGGATAAGCTAGACTAAACTGGAATGAAAAGGTGAAGATAAAAGAGACCTAGTGGTAGCTTGCTCTGAAGGGAAATTTTAAATATGAATTTTTAGGGAGATATTATAAGCATAGGGGAAAGTACATTAGACTGGGAGTCAGGGACTCAGGTTCTTATCTAAACTCTGGCAATACCTTGCTCTGTGATGATGTTCAATTTCCTGGGTCTCAATTTCTTCATCAATAAAAGAATGAAGATGGACCAGATGATGGTTAAGGTTTCCTTTCGATCCTAAATTTCCAAGTCTTTAGTATGATCTTTGGAATTATTCACAGAGTTCCAAGTGAAAGAAATCATTGGAAACAAACTATTAAGCTATATTTAGGGCAGCACAGACATAATTCATACTGAGCTATGTGGTCAAAGAAGTTTAAAGGGAAGGAGGCAGGACCTCTTAAATGTGGTGATTTTTTTTAGTGAGGGGGACCCCAACAGGTTACCACTTCCTCCACTCAATGTTAATATTACTGCCACAGAGCTGTCTACCATAAAAACTTTATTTTTTTTACATCTTACATTATATTCTACTAGATATTTCTATAAATACTAATCAAGATGGTTACCTAAAGAGTTTATCACCTAATATCTGAGTAGGCAGTCCTCTGAGAGCAAGACATAAAAGAAAGGAAGTCTTCTTAACCTGGTGTTGATGGAAAGATTTTGAGGAGTCCTTGAATTCAAATAAGAAAAAAAATCTATTTTTATTTTCCTTACTCTCTAACTAAAATTAAAGATTTCCTTCAACTATTAAAAATTATTCCAAGAATGGATCAGGGGGGTTACCAGAATGTCAAAAAGGTGTATGACACCCCACCCCCCCAAGTTAAGAATCTCTATGTTCTGGGACTAGAAAAATCTGAAGAGGATTAAGAAACCCAAAGAAAAACTTCCCATAATTCAGTTTTGTTTAGACCAATCCTTCACACAACATGCTCTTTTCTTATTTTTGTACTATATATACTAATTATTTATTATTGAGACAATGGGATACTGTGATCCCAGTATCAGGAAGACTTGGGTTCAAATATTGCATTTGACCCATACTGTCTGTGTGACCCTGGACATATCATTTAATCTTAGAGTGACACCAAAGAATTCTATGTTTCAAAAAAGTAAATACTCAATAGGCGCTTTCCACATCAATAAAATCATAGATCCAGTTAAAAAACTCATAGTAATATTACAGCCTTTTTTAATATTTCAAATTAAATGGCAAACTGGTGGCAGTACTATCCATTAATGTTCAACTTAGATAAATGTGATTTGAGATGTCAGACAGTAGAGATATAGTCTGGGATACAAAAAAGACTACATGTGTTCCTTTACAAATACATACTAGAAAATAAAAGTCTGACAAGCAGTTTCAGCAAGACTCTCACTGAACCAGACTGTTCCAGCAATACATACAAATGCAGTTGCTATGCAGACATCCAAGTAAATGAGGCTGGTTCTTTCTGCCATCTAGCGTACCTGATCAATTTATGTAAGTTTAAGGAAAGAATGATTTATTTTCCATTGATTTTTATATTTTAAAAAATTCTAACCTTTCATTATAGTCTATGATCACTTGAAAAATTTCAGTATCTGTACTTCCTGTCAAGTCCTGGGACAAGGAAAATTCGGTTCTACAGGAAAACCTCATTCCTGTTCTTAAACTAGTAATTGGGGAAACATGTACTCTCCTGTCCCTATACCTATCAGAAAATTAATGGTAGAACTGAAAATGAAAGATGATTACAATCCCAAAGACTAGGAGGTTGGTGGGGTTGATGGGGTGATGCCTTATGGTTTACATATTCCATGTCAGGCATTTGGTGCAAGTGGGATTCATTATTCAAGATGTCAGCTACAGTTCCTTTCTGACCACTGATGAGAATTAACTAACCTAGGTTGAAAAATCAGATTTATAACAAAAGAAAACACTTTTACTCTTGGATTTTTTCCATCTGAAAAATTTTAGTCAGTGTTCTAATTTATTCCAGCTGTTAAAACACACACACAAACACAAAGTCCCAACTTTCTTATTTTGAGAGAATAAGCAGCTTGAAGGGGAAAAGAAGAAAACAAAGGAATGGCTTATTTTTTTTTCAAATGCCTCACTTGCTGAACCCTCCTCATCATTATGGGAGGGGGAGGAAAAGGATGAGGAGACTGATGGTAGCTCTAGAGAAATTTCATTTCCATCATTAAAGCCAGACAAGAGTTGCATCAGAATAGCACAGCCCAGATGATTACTGAGTTGATGAAGTGACATGCTGAAAAATTCTCTCTATTTTTTCCAACTCTCAAATGAGTCTGCCCAAAGATTGAGCTATTGAATTTTAGCAACAGCTGGTTGCATACCACTCTAGAATATGTTTTTCATATTAGTCAAACACATTAGTTTGTCTTTCAATGTGAAGATTTTTGTTGTTGTTTTGATAGAGGAAATAACCATTATTTTTAGCAACTGAAGGAAACAATGAACATTTGCAATAGTTGCTGAATCACAAGACCAGAAGTAAACAATACTATAAACAATGATTTCCAATGATAGTAGGACTTTGCAAATTCAGCTAAACTATATATATATATATATATATATCCCCCCAATCAAGGGTAAGGTCTCTGGAAACAGTTTTGCAGCCTTTAAGCTTTCATTCTTAAAAGACTACTAATTGTTAGATCAAAACAGATAATTACAGACAATGCTAGTCAGCTTTTATGTCATCTCTACTTCTTGTTCCATCATCCTATCATGGTTTCAAATACAACAGCACACAGAGCTGTACCTACTCTATTTTTGTAGAGAGAATTTAAATAGTAACTTTCAGATGCTTGTTTTTAAAATACTGTCAGTTAGTTAAGATTTTACCCTTCATCTCAGATCATCTTATTTCTGTTATTTATATTTCTTTACTCTTTCTCTTTAGAAGATGAATAGCAGCTATTAAATTATCTGAAAACTTCTGTAGTTCTTTCCTAAATCTTTGCTCTTGACAAAGAGACCAGCGTCGGGGAATGTGTACTTCTCAAGAGGGTCACTGGCCCACAGTTACTTAAAATGTTTGAAGATCACCAGAAGTATGCCATATCCAGCTCTAACTGCTTGTTAAATTTTCACTCAAAGCATTTACACCTGTGGAATTCAATGGGCGCTTGATTTATTGTTCTGTTGAAGGTCTAGAGTTAAGAAAGTGTTAATAATCCAGATGAAATTTAACAGTGTTTACTGGATACATTACTCCTCTCCAGATGATTGTTAATATTTCCCAGGACACACCTGATCACACACAAATAAAAGGCTTTTTTTTTTTTCAAAGAAAAATATTCCTAATTGAATGGAGAAATCTACAACTCTAGTCTTTGTGCTTTTAAATTAAGGATGTGCCTAACTCATTTCATATCTTTAAGATTACACCTTGTCAACATGGAAATCTAGAGATCCCCAGTTTATTTAGTTTGAGTGTAGAAACCCCAGGTTTTGGCCTTGTCACAGGAGAGGTTTCCCTCTGAGGGAAGGTCCCTCTTCACCAGACAGTGAACTTCCTGGGTGGGAACAGCTAATCCCATCCAATATTGAACATCCCTTTTGTCCCAATGGTTTCTCCCCCTAGGCTAAGGTCCTTGACCAAGGTGCCACAGCCCTTTTGTGTCCATTGTAGGGCCCCAGCCCCTCACTACTATTCCTGTCTGGAACTCCTCATTTTCCTTTCTCACCATTGTAAAGTCAATCAACTGTCCCTCTAATCCTAAACCCCCCAGGTCATCTAGAGTGGTATATAGGTTCCCCAAGTTCTTTTGTTCCTTGGAGTCCATCCTGAGTCAGTGGCACTCCCAGGGGCTGGTGACCAGGGCGTCTTGACCCTGTGCATATTAGTAGCGCTAACCCCTTTTCCCTTGATTAAAGAGTGATTTTTGACTATTTAACAGTTCTGTGTTTTTTCTAGTTGACAACCTAAAATATGTATAATTCCTAAATAATAACCTGCTTCTCCTTGGGGATGGGAGGAACACCAATAATGTGCAAGTCCTATTATGTGCTTTACAAACATTACTTCATTTAATCCTTACAGCAACCCAGGGAAGGAGGAAATATTATTTTCTACATTTTAAAGTAGAGGAAAACGAGGCAGGGAGAGTGTGTTCAGAGGTTAGATTTGAACACAGGTCTTCCTGACTCCAAGAAAACTACACTCCTATCTATACACTCCTTCACCTAGCCAGCAAATGTATATCTAATAGAACTATAAGAAGTCATCCTTAATTTACTCAATCAACCGCATCACCTAGCTACTTCCAATAAAGTCCATAGCACTCTGCAAATCTTAAAATGCTTTCTAAACATTAGATGTCACATACATTTCAATTCTATAATGTAGTCAGTCACAAAAACAAAGCAGGAGTTCTTAACCTAGGGTCAATGATTTTTTTTTTGTGGTTACCCTTTTAAAAATATATAACATAATACAATATATAACATGCCAATAATAGAATACACATGATTTGTTATGAATAGGCAGCAAATTATAATATGCTTAGGCAAGAGAAACAAAATTATCACATTAGTTTTGTCCAAAATTTTTTCTCATTCTTTTTTTGATATTAAAAAAAATATTCTGAGAAAAGGTCCATGACATATGCAAAATGGTTAGAAACACCTGGGTTGTGGGAGAGGGAAAAGAAAAAGAGAAAAGGGGAGAGGGAGAAAATATGATCAACAAGTAAAGAATAAACTGACTAAAAGAAAAATGAGAGAAAGGGAAACAGAGAGGGAAAAGGAATGAGCAACAGACAGGCAGAGAATGGAGATTGAAAGATAGAAGGAGAAGGGGAAATGGGGAGATGTTCTTTAGGTTCTAAAGTGATTCTGTCATTTTGAAGTGAACTGCCTTTCCCCAAAGCCAAACTACTTCTTGGATCAGTCAACATCCAAGAGAAGTATCCAAATGGCATTACATTTTGAAACTTTAATTAGCTGGTTAAGATCCTTGGTTCATAAACAAATTTTCAGCTTTTGTTTTCAGGTGGCAAAGATTGAAATTTTTTAAAAGTTTATTTTCTTATGGAATTCAGAAAGGCATTAAGGAAATCTTAAGTCTTAGAAATTTCCTTTAAAGGTGTCTCTTTCCTAGCCAACCCTGAAAATCCCTTTGATATTCAAAGTCAGACTGGTTTATCTTCTTCATTGAAAAAGACTAGGTTCCTGGTTCTCCCTGAAAACAACACTTAATTAAGTATTTTGAGCTTTTATCCCGGATAGCCTCAGCCCTAAATCAATTTTTTTTTTAATTTTGGGGGAGTTATTTACTTCCTTAATCATAATAATATGTGAGTGTTATTTGCATGTTCTTATTGTCAAAGGCTGCAGATCTATGGAGGTTTCTATCTCCTATCATATAGATATATTCACATACAAATGCTGATGGAGTTCAGGGAGAGTAAGGGAATATACTAGTCTTACCAAGTTTGCATCTGAATTGATAAAACTGGGAGCTAAATTATTCCCAAGGTTGGATCTGTTATTTAGATCTTTTCCTTATTTTAGCCCTGAAGAATCTATTTGGAGGCTTAACTACTCTTACTTTTGTCATTCAATACTACAATTCATTTCATTCAATTCTATTCCACCACACATATTAAGAGTTGGGGCACCCTCAGGTCCAGGGAAAAACAAAACAAAGACCACACCCCATTTCCTTTCTTCAAACTAGGCACATTTCTCATATACTTAAAAAAAAAAAAAGAATATTCTTAATTTACCACTTTTGCTTCTTTCCTACCTACCAGGCATTATAATATTGGAAAACCCCAACTTCCTGGTAATGGACACTCCATGAGTAAATACTGATGAATACTCTCTTCTGATTTGTTCAATATCTCCATGTAAGAGTTGAAGTGAAACAGCTAAACCTAGAATAAAAGAGAAAAAAAAATAAAATTGTAGTAGTAGGATAATATGGAACTGTTATGCTATAAGATTAAATTCAAAAATTCCCTCTTTCAAAATAAAAACAATTTACAAATATCTACATGGAAAAAGTTTTGATAAAACACACAACTAAAAACCATCCAAAAATTTATTTTCCTAGAAGCAAGAAATCAAAACAATGAAAGAATACTTCAGCATAAATCAAAGGATGTGATGAATTGAGCTATAATTCTATTTATAAGCTTCATCAAGATGATAACGTAACTATACTCTTATTTCAATTATCTACAGATGGCCATTTTGACCTAGAACATTTTGTTCATAAAAGAAGAAAAAAATTTTTTTTTCTAGAAAATTTAGAAGCAATATCTTATTTAGTATCAGAGGGAAACAATATCCTTGAAAAAATAAGGCTTATTTTTCACAATAATTACCTTGAGTTATCATTAATCTGTTCATGATGAAAGAAATAGTAATTACTCAATATTCTATAAAATGGAAACTCACAATCAGCTTCATTGGGCAATGAGTCAACTACAGTAAAAAATTGACTTCCTTTGAACCTTATTCATAGAGATTTAATTGCTGACATATTCAAAGGATGTAATTTAAAAGAATTTTTATGAAAATGATTCTGCAATCCCCAAAAGAAAAAAAGACAACACATCATACTTCTAATGTATCTTTAAGTAGGCTGCAACAGCAGAAAGAACATTGGAATGGTCATAATATATAATTAGAAATACAATACAATTATTCTTTACCTATGTCATTTACCTTGGACAAATGAAAAATTAAAGTTTTCTTTTCCTAATCAGAAAAGTGGAAATAAATATGTAATTACTAATAATGACCATAGTAACGTGGTATTTGGTAAAGCAAAAGATCCAAGCTTTTGAGAGAATTAACTCTTTGACAAAAAATTTTTGGAAAAACTAGAAAATGGTATGACAGAAACGGGGGATAAACATCTCACACCTTATACCAGGAAAAGTTCAACTTGGTTTTAAAAATAGAGGGTGATATCAGAAGAAATTAGGGAAGCATGGAATATTTTACCTGTCATATCTATGGATGTGACCACACAAGAGATAAGAGAACACTATAGGATATAAAATGTGTAATTTTAATTGTATTAAATTTTAAAGGTTTTATACAAACAAAACCAATATAACCAAGATTAGAAGGAAAAGCTGTATAAAAAATGTCATTCTCCAGTTGACAGATGGTCAAAAGATATGAACACAGTTTTAAGATAAAGAAATCAACACTATCTATAATCACATGAAAAAATGTTCCAAATTACTTGATTAAGGATATGAAATTTAAAACAACTCTGAAGTACGGTCCCACATTTGTCAGAGTGGCCAATATGACAGAAAAAGAAAATGATAAATGTTGGAAGGGAGGTGAGAAAATTGAGATACTAATGCACTTAGTGGTGGTATGAGCTGACCCAACAATTCTGGAGAGCAAATTGGAATTATGCCAAAAGGGCTCCAAAGTTATGTATATTTGATCCAGTAAAACTACTACTAAGTCTGTATCCCAAAGATATTTTTTTAAAAGGAGGAAATGATTTATTTATATAAAATATGTATAGCAGCTCTTCTTATGGTTGCAAAGATAATGGAAATTTAAGAAATGTGTCCATCAATTGGGGAATTGCTGAACAAGTTGTGGTATATGGCTATAATGGAATCCTATTGTTACATAAGAAATAATGAGCAGGATGAACTCAGAAACACCTAGAAAAAACTTATATGAACTGATGCAAGGTGAAGTGAACAGAACCAGAAGAACACTGTACATGGTAGTAGCAATACTATACAATGAACAACTATGATTGATCTAGTATGATTGATCCCAGTAATACAATGATCCAGGACAGTCCCAGGCTCATGAAGAAAATTTATCATCTAACTCCAGAGAAACAACAGATGGAATCTGAATGAAGACCAAAACTTAATATATTTCACTTTCTTTCTTATTCTTTTAATTTTTTTGAGATCTCTCACAAAATGACTAATATGGAAAAATGCTTTTCATGATTGTGCATGTAAAGTTTATTGCTTATTGTCTAAGTTAGGTGGGGAGAGGGGAGTGGAACAGAAGAAGAGAATCTGGAACCCAATATTTCTTTAATGTTGAAATTCATTTTTATATGTAATTATGGAAAATAATTTTTAAATAAAATGCTTCAATGGCACTTTTCCCCTCCTTTTTGGGGATTCTATAATATCTCAAATATAAAAAGAAAAATACTGCTGTAACAAATGGTTATATTTAAGCAAAAAATATATATTTGCCTTTTTTGAAATTATGTCTTTTTCTCCATTTCCGTTTTAGTAGGTGAGTAGCATGCCTCCCCCATCAGTCTGTTTTCTGGACTGTTCTTTGCTCATTGTTGATTCTTAAGTCTTATTTAGAGTTGTTTTTACTTCATGATGTTATTGTATAAATTGTTCTTATAGTTCTGCTCATTTTCCTCTGCTTTATTTTATGGTAATGTAAACTTTTGACTTTCTACTGATGGTCTGTCATCATGTGACCAGTCAATCCTTTCTTCCCAACTTAACCATTACTCCTGTTCTTTTTTAAAGATCCCAAGCTTCTCCAGAAAACAAGTCTCTATTTTTTTTTTTAATTCTCCCAGTGTAAGCTGTTGAGGGGATTAGAAAAGCAAGTGACTACCCAGACTCCATCTTGTGACTCAATTCTGGAAGTAGCTTAGTTCTTTTTTCTATTCAACTAGGCGTTTGGTCCTATTTCTGTCTTGTGAGCAAATTTAATTCAATTGTGTGAATTATGACAGGACTTTGCTGTATTGTTTGAACCAAGCCCTGAATGACTAGGAAGCGGGGCCACCTCTACCTGTTACTTTGAATTTCTTAACTATGAACCTATGAACTATGTACCATATGAACATATGAAATGAATGATAGGTTATGCTGACCTTAAGAAATCCAATGAGATCCAAAGATTGATGCAAGGCATTTTCTCAAAATTGTACATTTGAAGTAACTAATGTGTCTTATCTGAAAAATGAGCCAGTACTAGTTAATCACTTATTGTTTCCATGTAGCTTTGATTGAATACAGACACTTTGGGGGAGTAGGACACCTCTTTTACTGATTTCAGGAAATTGTAGCTATTCTCTCTTTACTTTCCAACTTGGAAAGTTCCTAATCTTTCCTCCAAATAAAAATGAAATAACCTAATTTTGTATCCTACTTAATTGTTTTATTTTAATTGGTTTTACTTGAATCATTGTTTTCAA
Organism: Monodelphis domestica; assembly: GCF_027887165.1. NCBI lineage: Eukaryota > Metazoa > Chordata > Mammalia > Didelphimorphia > Didelphidae > Monodelphis > Monodelphis domestica. The sequence goes on from NC_077231.1 coordinate 177,987,283, forward strand.
TGCATCAAAACCTACTGCCCCCTGGATTCTGGGTACAGTGCCAAAACTGAGGTGGCTTAGTCCTGGTTTTTTGAACATCTGGCATGTAGTACTTAATAAATTAATATACGGAGAAGCTCAAACCTTTGTTTCCTCAGACATTTCACTTTTCATCCACAACACTGTAAGGCATAGAACACTATAGTCTCCAAAAATGGAAAATAAATATAACTCAGATGTCAATGGACTATCATTTCAAGATTATCAATAACTTGGACTATAACCAATGAGGAACTTCAAAAAGAAGTTTTTTTTTTAAAGAGGAAGCTAATCTGAAACAATGAAAGAGGGAGAGATTTGGAAGGTAATGTAAACCAACACTGATTTAATTTTATAATTGTATAAGAAAGGAAATAATGACAGTATTTAATATGGAAGGTTATGGAAATTCAGATGAAAGCATCCCTTTGGAGAGATAACCAGATACATGCCATTTTTAAATGGTCCAACTCTTCCTCCAAAAAGAACTGGGTGAAAGAGAAAAAGAGGATGGAATTAGAGCCCTAAATGTTTGTTTTCAATGTCCTTGACTCTTCCCCATACCATTCACTTTCACAGAATGAAACATATACAATAAAGTAAAACAAAAAGTAGATTTGCTTAAACAACAGGGGAAAAAAAAAAAACATTACTACTAGATATTTTGTTACAAAGCAAACACAGGGATCATGGGCTACTAAATTATTTATTTACAACCTAATGCACAGTATCTTTCAAATTAAAAAAATTCTTTAAAAACAACATTTCAAAGTATAGTTCTAGATCAATATTTCCACAATCAACAATTTTGATGAACAAGAACAAAAGAAAGTTATGTATTATGTCTGAATAACTATTTGATGTTAATGAACTCTCTTGAATAACACTTTTATTTAAGGACAGAGATAGATGCCCTAATCTTGTTATTCTCCCCCTTAGCGTCAACATCTATTCTAATGGCTTAATAATTCCCAAACATGTACCCTAAATACTTCAACCCCCACACACACACACACACATCAAATTCTAGTACCACATCAATAACTATTTTCTAGGTATCTAGAACTGGATATTCTGTCAACATCTCAAGCTCAATGTCTAAAATTGAATTTTCCCTCTTCACTACACAAGCACTATTCTTTCTAGGTCAGAATGAAAGTATCACTTTCCCTTGAAAAGTTCTTTTGGGTTGCTTAACCTATCTTCCTTGCCTTAGAAGAAGGATCTCAATCAAGAGTATTAACTGTGGTCCCAGTTCTGTCATTTGTAATAGAAATCTATTAGAGAGAATGTTTATAAGGGCAGAATCCTGATCAACTTGATGAGTGAGATCCATCATTCTAAAAAGGGTAACAAAATGCTTGCCATCACTTCACTAAAAGGACTAAGGATATCTCCTAGATTTATAAGATTTGTGTTGATATTTACATATCATTGAAGAATAGTCAGTAAATCTTTGCAATGGGAGATGAACTGTGGTTCTGAACTTCCCTTTTGTCTTAAACCCATAAAATAAGATCTTCACAGCAAAGTATGGCCCTTTTGGAAGAACTCCTAAAAAGTTAAGCATAGAAGATGGCAGCAGAACTAAGAGCAGATGAAATTATGGAGTGGGGCAGTTAATGGGGAGTCAATGCAGTTAAAGGTAAAGTATGAAAAGGCAAATCTTTTCTTCTCTCAGAGAAGATTGAGCAATAGGTTCAGCCACCTAGATAAAGAAGGAAGGAATTTCTCACCAACATCAAATTCCTGGAGAGTTTGGGAATCCTTCCTTTTAGGGAAGAAGGTAATCCTGGTTAGTGTCAACTTCTTAGAGGTGAAAGAGAATTGTATCAAATATTTATGGGCTACTGAAAGCTCTTTAAATTGTTTTCTGTGTATTAAAATAAAAGCTGTGCTTTTTGGCATCCTTCTGTTACCCTGAATAACTGAGTATTGGAGCTAGAGACTACCTACATTTGTAGAGACTTATAAATTAACTATGTGCAGAAGTTCCAAAAGAAATTCCAAAAGAAATATTTGGGTAGAGGTAAAATCAAGGACAGAGAGATATTTTAGGTAACTATCCTCAGGATAGAATCTGGTACACATAACCTCAAAGGTTGAGGTTATAGGTTATGAGATCATACTTATAAATAAAATATAGAAGTAGATATCTATTCTTTCTTTCTTTCTTTCTTTCTTTCTTTCTTTCTTTCTTTCTTTCTTTCTTTCTTTCTTTCTTTCTTTCTTTCTTTCTTTTTCTTTCTCTCCTTCCTCCCCCCCTCTGGAATCTAGTAAAGAATGGTATATTTCTAATACATATGGTATTTAATAATATGGTAGTTTTGTATATTAAAGTTCTTTTTTATGTTATTCTTTTACAAGACCTTCATGGAGTCTTATTCTTGGAGTAAACAAAGTAGCTAATACAACACTGTTTAGAATTAGCAGTAAAATTAATTTTTGAATGCATCAGAGACTCCGTTACCAATAAACTCAATAACAAAAAGTACATTTGCATGACTACATAAATAAAATCTAGTGCTAGCTACAATTATGTGCTATTATTAAGACTGCCATTTATGAAATGTTTTATGTGACCATTTTCTTCTTTTTCTCTGTTCATGTTTTATTTAAAAATTAACACTGAACACATTAATATCCACAACTAAACTTGCTTGGTGACTATAATTTAAACACATGATCATAACCTTTATTTTGCTTTTATCCCTAAAAGAATTTTCTACAGGGGCAAGTTGTCTTACTTTACATGGCCATAAAAATGCACAAAATGAAATACCTATAGCTTAATTATATGTCCAAAGGTTCGCCATGTGCCTTGCATATGATTTTCAATTTAATATTTGGTGTGACAAAAGTTTCAGTGTATTAAATCAAAGAAAATTGCAAATGTGAAAATATTTATTTTATGACCCTGGAAGTAAGTAAATGGGACTTTAGAGATTAATCTGAAAACACTACCTTTATATAAGAGTCATCTTTAATAAAAGAAAATAAGTTAAACATGCAATTGACAAATATGCATGGCTATATGATAGAGCCAGTAAAAGGATTGGGCACAATGAACTCTGACCATGCCCAATTTAAAATGAGCTGGCTAAAGTTTTTCAGGAAAGGTAGATTTTAAACATTGATCCTGAAAAGATGCAAGGGATATGACTGAGCATGACAGAACAAATCTATTGTTTGTATGCCTTCAACTGAGCAGAAAAGCTCAGAAGATTAAATGATTACAGATTTAGAGCAGGAAGGAGCCTCAGAAACCATTGACTCCAAATCTCTCACTTTAATGATGAAATGCAAAAAGTGTCATAAGTGATTTATCAATTTTTTTTTGCAGTGAATACTAAGTGTTTGAGGAAGAATTTGACCTCAGGGTGTCTTGTTTGCAAGACCAGAAATCTCTCCACTAGATCACTTGGAGTAAAGAAAAATATTTGCCTCCCTAGAAGAAAGATTTGGGATTGTGGATAGATTTGGGCTGTGGAGGTTAATTGGTTGGTGTCCCCTAGTAGATGATCTTCGAGCTCATCACCTGGACTTTTTACTTAACCAGAAAATTTGGTGAGGAAGGTAATTTGGTGCTGAAATATCTGCTAAAGTAGAGGAATAAGTACACAGATCATGCAAGTAAGTCATAAAAATAATAATATAGAACAATCATAACACTTCATAAATTATAATGGAATCTCCAAGTTGGAACAAAACTCAGGAACCATTTAGCTCAACCCAAGTCTGAAAGAGAATCTAAATTATAGCACTCAACAAGAGGTCATTTGATGACCTCTAATTAGTGAATTTCCACTATTTCTCTAGACATTCCATTCCACTTTTTAGATAGCTCTAATTATTAAGAAGTTGCAGCTAGGTGGCACAAGTAGATAGAGCTCCAAGCCTATAGTCAAAAAGTCCTGAATTCAATTCTAACTTCAGACTAGCTGTCAGACCCTGGGTAAGTCACTTAATCCTGTTTGCCTCAGTTTCCTTATCTGTAAAATGAGCTGGAGAAGAAAATGGCAAATTACTCTAGTATCTGTGCCAAGAAAACTCCAAAAGGTCAGACACAGGTGAAACAACTAACCAACAAAAATTAGTGGGAAATATTTCCTAATACCAAAAGCAAATCAGCTTCTTTTCACATTCCATATATTGCTCTTAGTTATGCCCTCTGGGGTCAAACAAGTATAATATTTGTCTTACATAAGGGTCCTTGAAAAACTTGAACACATTTATCATATTCCCTTACCCCACTAGGCTTCTCACCTCCTGGTTAAATGTTCCCATTTTCTTCAACCAGTCCTCAAATCTCATGGAAGCAAAGGTCTTTCACCATCTTTGATACCTTCATTTGGATACTCTCCAGCTAATTGGGGTAATTCCTAAATTGTGGTGTCCCAAATTGAACATAGCATTCCACATGTTGGGTGACCTTTGCAGAGGAGAGTGGAGTTACCACCTCCTGAATCCCAGATCTCTAAAACAGGGTATCCCAAAAGTCTTAGTTTAATATTAAGCTTTTAAAGCCCTTTAAGATATTGGAGCTTAAAATGGCGCTAAAACTTTTTGGACAGACTATACATAGAGTTCTCTTATTATAACTCACCCCTTCATTATTTCTGGAAGCTATGCATTTTTTATAGGATGGTCATTCTTTGTACCAATGAAACAAAGGAACCAGAGTAGCAGAGACAGCCAAGGTACAGTGGATAGAACTCTGGGCCTGGAATTAAGAAGAGTTTAAATCTAGCCTCAGACATTTACTAGCTTTGTGACTCTGGACTAGTCATTTGTCTGCCTGGGACACCTCAACTGTAAAATACAGATAATAATAGGACTTACTTTGCAGGATTGTTATGAGGATCAAATCAGATAATATTTATAAAAGAGCTTACTTAGTTCAGTGTCTGACATGTGTAGGCAATATAAAAAACTTATTCTTTACCCTTTCCATCTTTTCCTTCTTCATGAAAAATAGTTCTTTAAAAAGTTTAATTTGCTTAGATCACCATCCTTATGAAAAAAGTGTTTATTAAATAAATTAAACAGACTCAGTCATTAATATCCTGCTTATGATCTGGGACCTCACAGGGCCCATTCAAATCCTCTTAAAAAAAAAGGTCATTTCTACAATGAAAGACAAGAAAATAGAAGATAAGAAGTACAGTAAGTACCTAAGATTTGTTTGACAAAAGTGTCTTTGTCAGGAGCATAATAAAGGTTCCCAGAGGGAAAATAAAATTGCATTAACTCCTCGATACAACTCCCTACAAACTCTTAAAATTATAGCTTTTATGCATTAAGTTCAAAGAAAACTCTCTGGCTAAATATTTATTCAGATGTATATCTTTTTTTTTTTAAGTTTCACACTTATTGAAGCCAAGTTTTCAATAGCTGCCCTGAGTTTTTAAACATCCAAAATTAAAGTACATAATCTCATATCACAAACTAAAAAATGTAAAGCAGTCAAAATGTTTACCCCAGTGATGTGATTCAAGTCAGAAAGAGACTCCCTGCAAATGTTGGAGGAAACAGAAATAAGGTAGCTAACATGCTACTTCTAAGTCTTAACTAACAACCCCACCCCCCCTTTTTGTACAGGAAGCCTTTCCCAAACCTTCTTAATCCTAGTGCCTTTCCTCTTAGGTGCTTTATAAATATTTATGGTGGATTGAAGTACTTTATGTGCTAAAAATGATTACATATGAGATATTTTCCTCCTTCTTTGCTCAGAATTGTGGCCTCATTATTGCACCAAACAGGTGGAGGAGGAAGAGGAGGAAATCTTGTTGACAAATGCAGCAACTCTATTACAACTTACAAACTTTAAGCATTTCAGGCTCAGTCACTCTGAGATGGCAAGTGATGTGGCCAGATTCACACAGCCAATTTAGGTCATGGTAGAATGGGAGACCAAGCTAGCTAGATTCTAAAGCTAACAAAATACTTCAGATCTTCTCAAGGACTCTAAACACCACATTACACACACACACACATACACACACATACACACACACACACACAGATGAACTTAGTATTTGCAACCAACAGTATTCATTTATCTACATAAAAGACAAAGGGAAAAGATTCCTGGATCATCATATTTATTTTTCCTCTTTTTCTAACTGTACATTTTTCATTAAGTTTGATAACTAAAGCAATTTTTACTCTCTACTTTCAGCATTTTACCATTAGCCATGTGAAAGATTATCCAAAAAACGTGCTTTTTCTGAAAAAAAAAATGATACCTTTCACCTAAGTTCCAATTATAATCAAATGTAGAATCCTTCTTTAGATGATAACTAAACTTGCCCAATATATTCAAAAGCAATTAGAATTTATTTCAGAATAGTTGAAAAACATATAAGAACTGAGGGTGGTGGTAGAGTCAAACATACATAGACAGAGAGAGACAAAGATGCAAAGAGTGAGAGAAAAAGATAACATACCATTTGTAAGTTTACATGAGAAATAATAGGATAGCTCAATGTAAAAAGAAAGGATTTTAATTATGGTTAGGAAACACAGAAAAGGAAGCTAGTCATATATATTCTTTTGGTATCTTAAGAACAGGGCAAAGAGAGAATGAGGTGGCATGGGTATATAAGACTTAATTTTGCTTGTTTTTGATCTTTGAGGTTTGCCGATCACTATCGCAAACAGAAGTTGTTGTACCATTATCTCAGTTTCTGGGAAAAGTTATCTTGTAGATTCTGCATTGTAACCGCAAAATAATGTTTTTTTTTTTATGTATGTAATTTTTGTAGTATTGCCAGCATACCACTCACTATATCCTGCTGGTAGCAATTCAAATTATAAGGAATTTCCTGAAATAGGTCAGATTTATGTGGCACTAGATATTTGCTAGCTTAAAAAAATAAAAAAGAGACCAGACAAATCTTTTCCTTAGTCTAATTAAAACAACTCACAATTATATGGAATTATCAGATTTGCAAAGTGTTTTCCTCATGACTCTGTAAGGGATGCAGTACAAGTACTATCCACCTGCCCCCAATTTCATAGATGAAGAAATTGCAGCTCTGAGGTTAGATGATTAGCCCATAGACATAATACATTTCCTTCCTTCCTCCTCTATACCTTTTTCATACTAGAAGAGACTTTTCCTCATTCTGATCAACACATAAGCTTTAAAATGACCTATTTTTCTGATCTTGCTTGCTTAGCCCTTTCACTGGTAGCCCTCAGTTTCCAGGGGAACATCTGATCAACATTTTAGTCCCACTATCCCAGAATTCCCAAACTCAAGTTTGACTTCCCCAGAAGTAGCAGGGATTTCTGGCATGTGCCAGACTTGGCACCTATATATATACTTGGGACCTATAAAGTTTCTAAGGTAGAATCTGAGGGGGTGGGTAGAAAAGTGTGAATCTTAAAAATTCTCAGACCCTACTTCATAAGATTTGGTTAAGACCATTCCCCATTTTAAACAATGAAGGAACTTAGATCAGGAATGTGAGACCTCTACTCCACCCCTACTTAAGCATGCTTTAGGGGAAGAAACTCCTTGATGAACAATGAAAAATACTTAAACCCATACTTATAGTAGGGCAAAAGTTCTTAAGCTGTGCCTATTTTTAGATCTAATACAAAAGGGTGCTAAGTACCTATAAAGGTCAGGCAACTTGTGAATTTACAAGGAGCAAAGAGGTGAGAAACTTACTCAGAGGTTTTTTTAGGTGTGAACTTAATCAAAAGTTTAAGTCTACTCAGGTGTGAATTAAGAATGGTCTGTCCTTTGGAAAAACGTCTACTGTGATTGGTAGATGTGAGAACTTAGGGGAGGTGACATAGGAGAAAATTCCCTTTAAAAGGAGGTCAAAAAGGAGGTCTCGAGAGATTCAGCTGGGAAAAGCTGAATTGGAGGAGGCAGCTGGTGTCTGAACACTAGAATCTTGCTTGGACAAATCTTGTGGTGAGTGGATAAAAGACTGACATCTCTCTCTTAGGGTTTTCAGCCTAGGCTGGCTCATGCTGGTCTACCCCTTTTCTCATTATTTCCTTTTTCTCTCTCCCTTTCATTAATTCCTCATTTGTATTAATTAAAATCTCTATAAAACCCAGCTGACTTGGGTATATTTAATATTTGGGAATTTTTCCCTGGCGACCACCTTATATTTGATTTAAAACAAGACACTGTCTTGAAACCATATTTTCAGTGGTCACAATTTAAGCCAACCACTCTTTTATCTGTAACAGTTTATGACTCCCACTATTTTAATCATCCCAAAAGTAGGAGAAACAGTTCAATTGAAGTTTTTGCCTCTTTTAGGGATCTTAGAATATATTATTTCAAGGTAATTTTTTTTGGTAACTATTCCCTGATATCTTTAATTTTCACATTCAATGATCAACCCCCCCCACCCATTCCAGAAATTTTCTTATTTCTGGATTTTCATAACACCATACACTCACAGTTTCTCTCTGACCTGTTTGACTACATTTCTTCATTATCTATCTTGGATGCATCCTCATATAGGTAAAGCTCCCTGTGTGCCCCTAAAAGTGCCTTGGGCACTCTTCTTATTCCACACTATTTCACTTGGCAATCTCATCAATTCCTATGGATTCAATGATTATTAAATGCAAATGATTTTCACATCTATTTATTCAAGTCTAACTTCTTACTTGACCTCCAATTTTTTATCTGCCTATCCAATTCATGAACCGGATTCCCCATAAACACTTTAAACTGAATGTGTCAAAAACTAAACTCATCATCTTTTGTTCCAAACCGTCTCTTCTTCTGGACCTTCTTATTGCTTCTTTCAGTCATGTTAAATTTATTATGGTTGGACTTGAATATATTAATTTGGTGGTTGCCAGGGATTTAATTTCAAAATCCCAAAGTAAAATGGGATTTATGATAGTTTATTTTACAATAGAGGGAAGATAGTAAGGAAGAGGAAGACAGAGAGAGACAGAGAGAGACAGAGAGAGAGAGAGACAAGAAACAGAGAGAGAGAACAAATGAACTCCGGCTTCCTCTGAGCCAGGTAGAAATTCTAAGCCCCTAATCAGGGAAAAAGAGTCTCAAGATGATGGGTCTTTCTTGGAGGTTCACACCTCCAGAAATGCAAGGAAACTAAGTCAGCTTTTCACTCACCAAGGTGACCATCTAAAAGGAAAGCAGTCTAAGGTCTCCTGAACAAGGTCCTCCAGGATCAAGTTCCATAGCCAAGTCCAAGTGTCTGTCTTCCAGTCTCCCCTCAAGTGCCTGTCTTCCCTCCAGCTCCTAGTGACTGATCCTTCACTCCAAGCCCAAGTGACTGATCTATCCAGTCCAACTCGAGTGACTGAAGATCTATATCCTTGTGTGCCTCTGTTTCCTCTATTTAAAGATCTTTTTCTCTTGTTTCACCTCCCCTAAATTTTACATCTACCAATCACAGTAGATGCTTCTCTCCAGGACTGCCCACTTAATGTATGAAATGGGTGTTCACACCTTTTTTAGTTAGTTATACCTTTTGTGGTTAGTTAGCATCTTTTTGTAGTTAAAATGGGTAGATCTATTTTAAATACTGAGTTAACTTTTGGGGATTAAAATCTAAAAATAGATAGGGGATTACAATTTAATCTTCACAATAAAGGAAGAGCTAAGTATCTTCATTGTTATAATCAGGGGATTACAATTTAATCTTCACAATCAAGGGAGAGTTAAGTACCTTCATTGTTACAATCAGGAGATAGCCAAATCCAATCTTCAGTCAAAACTTCAAATATCAGCCTCTATTCTTATTGTTCTCATCCTACATTTCCAATGTTGGCAGTTATTTTTGTTTCTACCTTCATAATCCTCAGGTATGTCCTCTGCCTTTCCCCCTCTGCATAAAGCCAAAACCTTGGTAAGGATCCTCAACCTCTCATACCTGGACCATGAAAAATCATTTTCATTTATTTATGCCTCAATTTTCTCTCAACTTCAGTCCATCCTCCCTACTCAACTGTCAAAAAGGTCTTCCTCAAGTATAGAGATGATTGAGCAACTTCCTTCCAATTCACTGAATTCCAGTGGCTCCCTATCACTTCCAACATGAAATATGAAATCTTGAGTCCAGGTTTTAAAGACTTCACAAACCATTTCCCTCACTTTCCAATCTTCTTATAGTTTAATCCCTTTGAAGTATTCAATGATTAGGGACACTGGCCTTTTCAACCTTTCTTGCACATGACATTCCATTTACTGATACCATTTCCTTTCATATGCCTGAAATGTTCTCCTTCTTTGCCTCTATCTCCTGCTTTCCTTCAAAACTCAGGTCAAATATCTTCTGAATGAGATTTTTCCTGGTATAGTCTATCCCCCCCCCCCAATTAATACCTTCCCTCTGATATATATGGTATCACATATATACACAAAATATACACAAATACATACATAGATCCTACACACATTCAGGGTTCTACTAAGAAATCATAATATATTACATGGTAATTCTATGTATAATACAGATGAATGAGGAAAGTACAGTGTATATGTGTGTATGTGTGTGTGTATGTTATGCTATCGCAGAATGTCTACACCTAGAGGAATGAGGATATATACCATATCAATGTTTTACTTAAATGTTTGACTAATGCTATTGTTGCTAAAAAAAAAGGCAAGAGTATAAGCAAGTTTTTGAACATCTCAAAAATACTGACACCTTCATAAAAGTTATATAGTGAAAAAGAAAATTATGATGCTGGAGGATCTTCACAACATACTTTAGTCTTAAAAAAAAAAAACAAAAAACACAAAGTTCAGTAAATGATATCCCGAAGGTTATCAAAATTTAGAACTGAAAGAGACCTTGACAAGAAAAATTATCCTCCAGATAGGAAAACTGGAGTGAAATAAGGTCATAAAGGTAGTAAATGACAATGCCAGCATTTGAACCCAGCAATGCATTTTTATGTCCAAATTAGTGTTCTTTGATGCTTCTAATTAAGGGTTGTTCTCTTTGACATTTCACTACGGAATTCTAGGAGATTATGGTGTATGTTGGCTGTTTTCTAAATGTTAATGGATCTACAAAATGTTTGACCTCTCTTCTCCTTAGTTAAATTTCTAAACAATGCAGAGAAAGAAATTTATACATAGGCACACACCCCATATTCATGCATGTACACACACCCACACACATACAAAGTAAAGACAAACTGTGAACAAATCTAGTTAGTCATTTTTGCTGTGTCTTTGCTTTATAAATTGAGAGGTAATACCTAATAGGCATAAAGTTTTATGTTTTAAAATAAATTACATTCTATGAATAAAATAAAACCCTGAATTGACTTGAAAATGATTGCTATTTATTTAATGATGATAATTATAAGGTGGAGAGAACTGATTTCTCAGACAAGTCATCTTACATTCAACATTTCTAAAACCAAAAAGTACTGTGATTCTACCAGGCCAAGGCATCAAAATAGTTTTAAAAAGAAATTTCTATGTTTTGATTTCTTTAAAAGGAAAGACTTGAATTAGATGATCCTCAGGGTCCCTTTCAGCTCTAAGTCAATGATCTATTATAGCAATGATTGCTTTTTAAAGTAACTAATTTTATTAATCTTGCTGCCAGAATAACAAATGCTAATTTTGGATCTTAGAATAATAGATTTAGAGCTAGAAAAAACCTCAGAAGTCACCAGTCCAACCTGATTTCATAGTCAATGAAAACTTTAAAAGTTGAGTGATATTATGGACACTATCACTGGTTAATATAGTACATGACCTTTTTTTCTTTTTAAATCCTTACCTTCTATCTTAGAATCAATACTGTTTATTGGTTCCAAGACAGAGGAGTGGTAAGGGCTAAGTGACTTGCCCAGGGTCACACAACTAGAAAGTGGCTATGGCCAAATTTCAACCCTGGACTACTCATCTCTAAACTTTGCTCTCGATCCACTGAACCATTTATATGTCCCAATAAATGCTATTTTAAAAGCATTTCTGGCAACATTTTGCCTTCACATATTTTATTAGCCACAGAAGTTTCTACCTAGCATATTTGAAATTATTTTCGGTTTGCATATACATGAAAGAGATATTATTTATTCATCCTATGGATTTTTTGGTTCCCTTTATAATAACTCTTGAATCCTAAGAGGACCATGATCCACAAGGTGGTAAGCTCCAACCTACTTATTTTTAAAATAAATTTCCTTCTCTTCTTTGTACTTTATATCTAGTAAGTCACTAAGATCTTTCCATTTCTTTCATAAAATTTTCTCTAAGTCCTTTCTTCATTTTTTTGCTGCCAGTGACAATAATTCTAGGTCAATCAATCAAGCAAGAATTTATTAAAAGCTCACTACAAGCTAGCACCTTGATAGGTATTAGGAACACTTTAATTCAGGAACACATGAGTTTAAATCCTGCCTTGGACACTTACTGGATGATTCATCCTGGACAAGCCATCTAATCTGTGTCAGCATCAGTTTCCTCATCTGTAAAAACTGGGATAATCATTGCTTTCTACCTCACAGGGGATGAAATGAGATTAAGATATATTAACCACTCTGTAAATCTTAGAGTATTGTATAGTGATAATTATTATTTTCATTGGTAATAATCGCCACATTCAAGAATCTTGTATTCTATCTGATAAGACACCAAATATGCACATAAGCAAATGGAAAAAAAGATAAAAGAATAAATACAAACATACAGGAGATAGTTAAATATAAAATTGAAAGGAAGAGCATTGGGGGAATCAGGATAGGCTTTATGCATAATGTAGTACCTGAGCAATACCTTGAAGTAAAATTAGGGATACTAAATAATAGAGGTGAGGAGATGATCCATTTAAACATGAAGGACAGCTAAAGAGAAGAGTTTATATTTTATTACAGAATCATAAGGCTTTTCCTGAAGTTGGCTACATAGAGGAGTGATAGGGCCAGATCCAGGACCCTCTTAAAGCAAGGAGAACAATTAGGAGGCTACTACCAAAATCTTAAGTTAGAATTAATAGGGATTAAAGCAGTATAGTTGTTGTATGAGTAGAGAGGAGTCAAATGTAAGAGATGTCAAATATTGTATGGATGATAAAAAATAAAATAAAAGGAAGATTAGACAACTGAGTGGATATGTGGAATGAGGTAGAATAAGTAACTGAAGAAAATGCTGTATCTATGGACCAAATTGCCTAGAAGAACAGCGGTGCTTGTCAGAAATAGGTAAATGGAAGAATCTGGGCACTCAAGGAATTTGCAAGTAATTAGGGAGGTGAAACCTATAAATACATTAGAAAATATTAGATAGAAATAAAATTAATAAAAAGTGTTTGGGAGTAGAGACAGACTAACACAGGAGAGGAATCATGAAGGGTATCTTGAAGGATGTAGCAGTTAAGCTGAACCTTGGTGGCAGATAGAGTTTTGGGTTTCAAAAAGTAAAGGTGAGGAAGGGGGGGGGGAATCCTGTGCAAAGGAGGCAAGAGATGAAAATATATGGAGAAAATTGTATATTGTTTTTCAGTTACTAATTTTGTTCATGCTATTTCTGAACTCTCATATTATACCCCACCTCATAAACAATCAATGAAATCCTGTGCATTCTCTAGAATAATGAAAAATGACAAACTCCTTCCTGCCTACCTCAGCTGACAATGGTTTTTTTCCCCCATGGAACTCCATTAGCATTTAGTGTAAACCATAAAATGTTGCCTTCAATAATACGATGCTTTATAATATTCTCCAGTTGCTTCCTGTATATAAACAATGGTTTTGTTATTCATTTGTTCAGTGGTGTCTGATTCTTTGTGACCCTCTGGACCATAGTATGTCAATCTCATCTATTCTCCACTCTCTCCCAAAGTCTGTCCAAGTTCACGTTTATTGATTCCATGACATTATTTATCCATCTCGTCTTCAGCTGTTTCCTTCCCAATCTTTCCTATCATCAGAGTCTTTTCCAATGAGTCCTGTCTTCTCATTTTGTGGACAAAGTATTTAAGTTTCAGCTTCAGTTTTTGTCTCTCCAATGAATGGTCTGAATTAATTCCTTTGAGTATTGACTGATTTGATCTCCTTACAATCCAACGTACCCTGAAAAGTCTTCTATAGCACCATAATTCCAAATCATTAATTCTGTAGTTTTCAGCTTTCCTTATAGTCCAACACTCACAGTCATACATTACTACTGGCAAAAACACCTTTGATTTTGACTGCGGAGCTTTGCAGGCAAGCTGATGTCTCTGTTTTTAATATGTTATCCAGATATGCCACAACTTTCCTTCCAAGGAAAATTATCTTTTAATTTTATGGCTGCAATTGCCATCTGCAATGATCTTTGAGCACAAGAATATGAAATCTGGTACTACTTCCATTCTTTTTCCTTTATTTGCCTGGACTTAGTAAGACCAGTTGCCATGATCTTAGAATTTTAAGTGTCAAGCCAGCTTCTTTTCTCTCCTCACTGAGAAGTTTTTAAATTCTTCATTCTCTGCCATCAGACTGACATAGTCTGCATATCTGCGAATGCTGATATTTCTCCCAAAAAACTTAATTGCAGCTTTTGATTCATTCAGCCTGGAGTTTCACATGCTGTATTCTGTATTTAAGTCAAATAAGGTGATAACATACAGTCTTGTCATACTCTTTTTCCAATCTTAAATTAGTTATTACATATTTGGTTCTGTTGCTTCTTGACCTGCATATAGGTTCCTCAGGAGACAAGTAAGATGATCTGGTATTCCCATCTCTTTGAGGACTTGCCAAATTTTGTTGTGATCAATAGATTCAAAGGCTTTAGTGTAGTCAATGAAGCAGAAGTACATCTTTTCCTGGAACTTCCTTGCTTTCTCCACAAACCAGCAAATGTTGGAAAGTTGATCACTAGTTTCTCTGCCTCAACAACCAGCCTGAACTTCTGGTAATTCTTGGATCACATATTTCTGAAGCCTAGCTTGCAGAATCTTAAGCGTAGCCTCATTGGCATGTGAGATGAACAGAATTGTTCAGTAATTCTAACATTCTTTAAGATTGGATGTAAACCAATCTTGTTCAATCCATTAGCCATTGTTGAATTTTCCACATTTGTTGGCATATTGAGTTCAGAACTTTAGCAGCAGCATCTTTTAGGATCTTAAAAAGCTCAGCTAGAACTCTGTCCCCTCCACCAACCTTATTGTTTGTTAGCAATGCTTTCTAAGACCCACTTGACTTCTTCTCCAGGATGTACAGTTCTAAATAAAAAGAAACACACCATTGTGGTAATCAGTGATTTTAAGATTTTTCTTGTACAATCCCTCTGTATATTTTTGCCATCTCTTCTACGTTTGTTAAATCCCTACCATTTTTGTCTTTTATCATGTCTGATTTTGTATTAAATACTCCCTTGAGAGCTTTAATTTTCTTGAAGAAGTCTCATTTTTGCCATTCTTTGTTTCCTTCTATTTCTTTTCATTGCTTATTTAAGAAACCCTTCTTTTCTCTCCTTGCTCTTCTCTAGAATTTTGCATGTAATTGGATATCTTTTGCTTTCTCCTTTACCTTTTACTTTCCTTCTTGCCTCAGTTATTTGTAAAGCTCCATCAGAAAACCATCTTCCCCCACAAAGGCAGGAAATTCTGCAAGGAGAAAGGATCATGTATTTTCTTTCTTTTAAATTGATCCCAGACTGGAGCAGCTAGGTGGGTCAGTAGATTGAGAGCCAAGCGTCAAGGTGAGAGGTTATGGGTTCAAATACAGCCCCAAACACTTTCTGTCTGACCCCAAGCAAGTCATTTGACTCTCACTACTTAACCCTTACTGATCTTCTGCCTTGGAACCAATATATAGTATAGATTATAAGACAAAAGGTAAGGGTTTAAATTTTTAAAAATTGACCAGTCTTTAATGGTGGCATAATATAAAAAAGTAGGTTTAATCAGTACTTATCAACTACTAATACAAAAGCAAGATATCAGGCAGAATAATTCAATGGAAAGAACACTGATATTATAATTCTATTCTAAGAATTATGGGAATTGAGTAAACCACATTGACTTCATATTCTCAGTTCTGGAATTAACTCAATTCCCTTTAACTAATTGGCGTACTTTGATCACTTTCATTGCATAAAAAATAATCTGCCCCTCCCTCCACCCCCCCATATTCTGAGTCCAGTGCCATGCTGTGGAAACCTGGTCTCAATTTGTTATGCACTTGGCATGTATTGCTTAATAAATCAAAATGCTCTGAAATGTAAACCTTTGTTTCCTCTTTTCAGCCACAAATTCTAGTTGTCACATTCCTGATCTGCTTTCTGCCCCTCAATCATAACCCAACATTTCTCATTGGCATGCTTCTGCCCAGGCTGTTCCCCCCCTCACCCCATACCAGCAATGTAGTTTGTCCTCATTTTCACTTCTTAGAATCCCTAGCTTTCTGCAAAGCTTTGTTCATTTCCTAAATGGTGCCTTTCCTAATTCATTTCAGCTGCTCGATCCTCCACACCTCTTCTTGTCCCACAAATTGTCTTATACTTTTGTACATCTATTACATTTACACATTTACACATGTACATGGTATTTTTGAGAATGCAAGCTCCTTGAGGGTAGGGAGTATTTCATTTTTGTTGTCATGCCACCAACATCTAGTACCATGCCTGGCACACAGTGGGCACTTTATGAATGCTTACTAATTAGTAGTTTTATGACCATAAGCAATTATAACTACCCTTTTCCTGTTTTCTAATCTGTAAAATGTGAATGATATCTGCTATCTCTATTTCATAGGATTGATGTAAAAGTATAAGAGGGAGGGAAACAAAATTTATACATGAGCTATCATGTATATGAGCTATCAATTTTTTTTTTACAAATGTTATCTCATTGGATTAAGAGTCAGGTCTAGAGATGAGAGATCTTGGGTTCAAATCTGACCTTACATACTTCTTGAGTGACCCTTGGTAGGTTACTTAACACTCATTGCCTAGCCCTTACCACTCTACTATTGGAAACAATACACATTATTGATTCTAAAGCAAAAGATCAGGGTTTTTTGTTTTTTTTAAAAGCAAAACAAATATTATCTCATTTGATATAGTATAACTCAGAAGAAAACCATGCAGAAAGGGAGATGAGAGTAATGAGAACACAATTATATTTATGCTTGAATATATATGTATACATACATATATATATACATATATATAATCACACAACTATGTGGGCTGTAACCAATTGTTTTCTACCTAATCACACAAAGAAGCATGCCTGAGTTCATACAAAATTACAAATAAAATGTATCAACAGTACATCAAAACAGGCAAATTTCATCATCTTATACCAGTTTTGCAATACTGAAGGTGTTGTCGGATATGGCTTCCTCATGTTCAACTTGGTTTTTCCTAGATTTCATTTGATTTTCAATCTTCAAGGAGCTCACCTACTATTTTTAATACAGGAAATGAATGGTCACCAGGATAACTTCCACTATTTGAACTCTTTCCAAGTATTCTCAGGAACCAATGTTTCACAGCATGAGACACCAAGACTATATTTCCATGACAATCTGAATTCATGTTACTTCTTGAAAATAATTACAACAATAAGTTGGAATAAATTCAAAAGATGAATGAAATTAGAAAAATAAAGGAACTGTTTTTTAAGGAAAAAAACTGTTGCTAAACAGCGTAGATTTAGCATAACTATAAAAATAAAATTAAGGAGGCAAGGACTGAAGACAATCTAAAAATATCACAAGAGATTTTGGCAGCCAAAAAAGGAAGAGGAACTATTAGGACAGTATGAAAGTGGGAAAGGAATGATATTGAAAAAATTCCAAAAGAAAGATTTCTAAAAGAGAAGGAAGAAAAACATTTAAAAAACCAAATATGAAGAAAAATTTTGTGACAAATGTTAACCAGAAGTTTTCAAGTCGCTTTAGAAATTATATTTCTTATAATTATCTGACATGGAAAAAGCACAGCATGGAGGAGAGTTAAGATTCTCCTACTGCAACATCACTAACTTCCATAGGGTGTCAGCAAAACTTCCTAAAGATAGAATTATTAGTTTCTTTAAAAATTACATTTAAACTTTTAAGTCATTTTGGTGAAATTTGAAAACTGAACTCAGAGTATCTCTGCAATTCTTCGAATATTACTGCAAGGGCTCCACATCCAATCCCTTACATGATATTAATTTATAGAGACTGCCAAACTAATCTCTATGACAATGAAACATCCAAGATAGGAGTATTAACAGCAATATCATTAGTTTAAAACAAATGTTCTTATTCTTTTTTTAATCTAAGAACCACTTTAGCAATCAGATAAAAACCTTTATTCAGAATGATTTTTTAAATAAGAGAAAAACAATTCAAATGAGAGTTAGTGAAAATAATTTTTTCTCCATCCAAATTCACAGACTCCCTGAAATTGAATGTGCATGGACTCCAAGTCAAAATAACCTGGTTTAAGCAGGATTATTGAAACATTTATCCAAATGACAGCTTTTTATACATTCTATAATACAGTCTCCACCATATATAGAATTATTCCAGTTGAGTTGTCATTAAAAATATTTTCAAATTCTGCTGAAATCCTGATGTACTGTAATAAGAAGAATTACACAAAGGTTTGAAGTGTAAAAAGGAATTATTTATGCCTTTTTTTAATTAAATGAGGGACCTGGAGGTCCTCTTACCATAGATGTGTAAGAATTAAACAGTCCACAGTGACAGAAAATAGAAGCCAAAGAGATAGGAAGGAGAAACCATAGAGACAGGAAAGAGAAATCATAGAGATAGGAAGTGAGGTAGAAAAAGGCTGTAAAAAGGAGCCAGCATCAGTTGGTCTATCAGTTGACTGACAGTTAGGGTTGGCAGTTGTGGGGAACTTGGCTGCTGGGAGTATGTTGGGTTAGTGGTTGGTATTTAATTGCTGGAATATAAAGGTGGACCTGAGCTTAGTGAAAGGGAATTTGGCATTAGCCTTTAGATGGCTTTTTGACTTTTGGTTCGGGCTATTAGGTTTTTTTTTTTTCCTCTTCCTAAACTTTTTGGGAGGTGGCTAGTCTTCATTGACAGATTTAATTGGGGTTGAATTAAACACTGTTTGAAGTTTTCTTTTCTCTGGCTTAAAGGGATAATATTAATTTATAACTCTACTATATTCTCATAAAAACTCAATTTTTTAAAAGCTGCTCTTTTTTTGGTCAAAACTCCTAATTTGACCCTTACAGAAGAAATATTGGTATTATTAGAAGTGAATAGCCTTCAAAAGCAAATGCTTTGAAGGACTGACTGTCATTGAATATAGAAGGTGCAATATACCAGCTTATGAAACAGTAACATTATTTTAGAATTACATGTTATACTGTATGAAATGAGCAGCACAAGTCAGAATTTCCAGGTTATGGCTCTTCTACGACCAATTTGACTAATTTTCTGCCATGATTTATGTCATCTCTGTTAGCTAAACTATGGTTAACAACTAGAAAGTCAACAGAATGCTCAATAACTTCTCCTTCTATCTCTGATAAGCAAAATACATGTTGTCACCTTCCTTCATTTCACCTTAAACAGAAAGAAAATTTTCTGAAAAGTTTGTCCTTTTGCTGAAAAAGTCAAATGCTTGTACCAGAGATCTTAATTACTACATATTGTACTTTTTGGTGAACAGAATCACTATTGCTAAAGAGTTTTGATTAAAATGAATAAATTATTATTTATAGAAAGAGATTAAGAAATGCAATTATAAAAGTTGTGCCTTACAATGCTGAGTCTTATGCTGGTCCTTTCTTAATTTTCATTTTAATCATGAATGCATTCAACTGTGAAGCTTCTCCTCTTAGCAAAAATCCAATTAATAAGGGTGAAAAATTAACATATATTTTCCTAACTCATATGATATTTCTGTCTGGTCTTATAAGAAAGTTACATTCCTATTAAGAATATTATGTAAATATGTATTCTAAATGACATTAATTTGCATATTCCATCTTTTTGTATAGATGTTGTAGGAAAAAAAAAACAGGCTTTAACACATCAGGAATACTGGATTAAAGAATGAGGTGCAATATCAACTACGTTCCAGATCATGGACCTATTATTTTCATTTCAGCTGTGGTTTCCTCATCTATAAAATAGGAATAAACATATATATATACTATTGACTTCACAGAAGTAAAATAAAGAGAGTCCACTTCAAAATGTGAGTTATTATTATTGACCAAGGCAATGGGAGTACCTAGATCCTATAGGAAGTCTCTTATTAACATGCTTCATTTTTAATCTTCCTAATATAGGTAAGAGCATCATGGAGCTGGAGCAAGAAAAGCCTTAGAAGTCATCTAGCCTTAACTCCTTCATTTTAGAAACAATGAAACTAAGGCACAGGGGGATTAAATGATTTGCCCAGGGTGATACATGTAATAAGTGTCAAGAGATAGGATTTGATTGCCGAGCCACTGACTCCAAAGTTAATCTGTTTTCCACTGAATTTTCCATTCTTCTTTAACATGAATTTTGTTCATCTAGGTTTCAAAAGCAAAAAAAAAGTATCCTAGCGCAAAAAGACAGCAAATAAGAAGCTATTCAAAAATTGATACAGAGTTTTCTTTTACTCATTTCAGCTTTCAAACATTGAATGCAGTATTGCTTCAGGTGAAAACAAAGAGTGCCAGTAGGGTACATACAGCATGTCCCATTTGTGACAGATATGTAAATATTGGAGTAAAAGATACTTTCAGAGATGTGAATGACTGGGGAAAAAAACAGGTTACCTGGTCATATACTGAGAATAGAAGACAATAGATGGAAAATTCAAGGAGTATTTTGGTACTTATGAGATATTAAGAGTCAAAGGAATACCTCCAGAGCATAGAAGAGACCTTGAATGAATATTGTGGAGAAAGATATGAGTAAGTACTTCATAAGACTAGATAGCATAAATAGGGCTCCTCTCTCCATAGGTTGAGGGCATCCTCACACCCCAAAAAGGCACCCAATATTCATTAAAATAACACCTAAAGATAGCATTGAAATTTTGTTTTGTATTGGTAGCCAAAGCTTTTTACTGGTGACTAGTTCTCCTCACTCTACTTCTAATCATAAATGCTAACTTCCAGTTGATTATCACTTGACTACTCTTCTTGTTCATGATTTAAAGATTCGATATCACTGACAAAATAATATGGGAGCATTGGCTTCAACAGAAAAGTACTAGGCTTTTTGCTAGATAGGCTGAAAATTTTGCCATAAGGATAAAACCTTCAAGTAGAAATTCTCAGCTCTGACTCAAAGAATTCATATTCTTTGTATATGATACTATAATGGCCAAAGTTAGCCACTGAATTTATTTTGACATTGGCTATATTTGTAGTTCACAATATCTGTATGAGATGACTGATAAGTTATAATTTTGATAATTCAAATAAAAAGGTCTTTGACTCCTTGTACCTTGATTTTCAAGCTACTTTGCTTTAAAATTTTATGAAAAAATTGTATTTTTAAAAAAACCCTTATATTTCATCTTAGAATCAATACTGTATTTTGGTTTGAAAGCAGAAGAGTGTTGAGGACTAGGCAATAGGGGTTAAGGGACTTGCCCAGGGTCACACAGCTAGGAAGTATCTGAGGACAGATTTAAACCCAGGACTTCTCATCTCTGGTTATGGCTCTAGATCCACTTAGCCATCCAGTCACCCCTAAAAAAATTGTATTGAAATGGTATAGAGACAGAAAGCTTGCAATAGGGAGGGAAAAGGTTGGGACACAGAAGACATGTGTTCAATTCCTTCTTCTACAAGCTGCGTAAACTTGGACAAGTCTCTTAATCTGTTTTGAGCCTCAGATTCCTCAATGATCTAAGATGGAGAAAATAGAATGTGCATTCTCTGCTTCACAGGGATGAAGAGAAGAAAGGATTTTTTAATCTCTAAAGTAACATGTAACTTTTTAAAGTAGTCATACTAATACAGCTTAAATGTTATAATTTAATTTTTGATGATAAAACAAATTCTAGCAATTCGCCATGTATTTTCCCCACTTAATAAAGAACCTTGAAGTAACATTTCCCTAATTAAGAAAACAGAATTCATCATCATTTCTGTTCATTTATATATAAGATATTTCACACTTGAGAAACCATTTAGAGGGCAGCTGGGTGGCTCAGTGGATTGAGAGCCAGGCCTAGACAGGAGGTCCTGGGTTCAAATCTGATCTCAGACACTTCCTAGCTGTGTGACCCTGGGCAAGTCGCTTAACTCCCATTGCCTAGCCCTTACCTCTCTAATGCCTTGGAACCAATACATAGTATTAATTCCAAGATGGAAGGTAAGGGTTTAAAAAAAAAAGAAACCATTAAATGGATCTCATATCTTATACCTTGTTTTGAAATTTTTTCCTTTATAATGTGGACTTATAACTGCATGGATTTAGACATGGAAGAGATCTTAAAGTTTACCTTGTAAAACCTAATTTTGAAAAGAAAAAACTGAAGCTGAAAGAGGTTAAGTGCTTTGAAAAGAATCCAGTTTTACCATTAAGAAAACTACAAAGTGCTAATTTTGCATTCTATACTTCTGGCCAATAGGTGGTGCCAGTAGTTTCTACATTGTTCTTAATTAAATTTGAAAATCTACTTCCAAACTGATCCTAAAGTCAAAGAACTTAGTGTTATGACACTAATTATAATGATGAGGAATTGATAAGGAAGAAAAATAGCATATTTTTGACACACATTCATGAGGTTTTCATCCATTAAAAAGGAACTAACCCCAAAGCATTCTTCTCCACTGCTATATGTAGTGCAGTATTTACTTCTTGCATTTAAGGACAGACCAAGGATTCCATATGTGCTTTCATGAGCCTTAAAATGAAACCTGTAGCAATCAATTGGCCACATCTTTACCAACTCCTTTTACTACTTGTTATGCCAATGTTGCTCCACTGCCACACACACACCCCTAAGAAAAATTGCTGGGAACATAACCACAAACTCATCTTTTTTTCAGAGAAAAGATAAATTTCCAGAGAAACTTATCTCAACAAAAAAATTTCCTAATTTGGGATTCTGTACTTTAAATAGCATAGGTAGCAAAATCTAATATACATACAGGTAACATCCTAATGTGATTGTTTCAGTCACAACTCATAGCTCAAAAACTAATGATCCTCTGACACAGTTCATTCTAAGCTTTGGAAATGAATTCTCTACAGTCAAATTAATTGACTCCATATCATTCTATGCTCTTAGAATTCCTAAAATTCAGCTTGATTGTCTATCTTGAAGGTTAGAGGTGGTATTCACCATAACCATTTGCTCTCAGTATATTAAATGTTTTTTTTTTATATTTTTATGAAGAACAATACTTTTTTTAAAAGTAGGAATCCAATAACAATGTAATTGGAAACTAACAAAAAAATACAGCAAAGATAATGTTAATTTGTGGTTTTGTAGGAATTTCTTTCTATTTGAGATTGACACTGCTGGCCTACAGAACACCTTGCCCAAATTCATAAAATTAGTATGTATTAGAAAGAGGACCAGGATCCAAATCTTCCTGGCTTTCAGACTGTCTCTCTTTTCACTGTATCATGCTGTCTATCTTCTTCTGGTGTGACATATTTGAAAAATTCCCTATGTTTTTTAAT
This sequence comes from Monodelphis domestica, assembly GCF_027887165.1. Lineage (NCBI taxonomy): Eukaryota > Metazoa > Chordata > Mammalia > Didelphimorphia > Didelphidae > Monodelphis > Monodelphis domestica. The sequence goes on from NC_077231.1 coordinate 178,010,887, forward strand.
ATTATAGCTTAGTAACTTCATGCTAATAATAATAAATTGATAATAACGTTTACATAGCACTTACTATATACCAGAATTGTGGGAAGTGCTTTACAATTATAAATTCATTTGATCCTAAAAATAGCACTAGGAGGTAGGAGCTAGTTTTATCTGCATTTTACAGATGAAAAAACTGAAGCAAATAGAGGTTAAGTGACTTGCCCAGGGTCATATAGCTGGTAAACACTAAGGGTCAATTTAAATTAAGGTCTTCTTCACTAAATGCTCAGAGTTCTATCCATTGTACCATTATGTGTTATAGTAACATAAAATCAGAGAACTGTATATTCATTTCAATAAATATCTTCAAAAAATGAGAAACCATATTCATACTACTTTACCCAACTAACATAATCAATGAAGAGTATATTTAATGTACCTTTGTAAGATAAATCTCATAAAGGAGAAGGGAAACAGGAAGGATCAACTTATTTAACTATTAGAACCCTTTTATCTATTAAATGGACAAGACTATAATTGCAGAGATAAAAAGGCAGCTTAGGCAATATTCATTTTCAAATGAAATTTCAAAGACTTTCTTTTTCAGTATCCATCTCCAAGAAACAGCATGGGGAAAAAAATCAAAAGAACATGACACTCAAGTTAAATCGCCCTACCTGTAGAGCAACTAAACTTGATAGCCAAACTTCAGAACCAAAGAATATTATCAAATATAAGGAAGTTATTAGAAGTCAAACTTCACATTCTGAGTTAGGATAGTAATTGGCTCAATTTCCCATCCCAGATTCTTCAATTAAGATATCACCTAATTCCAAAGTTAGTCATTATGACCCCTCACTTTCAATAAAGGAAGTAAAAAACAAATCTTTAAAAATATTCCAATAAAGGACACCATCTCTTCTTATGCTTTATTAAAGGGTAAATAATATTTCAACTTAACAACAAATATTTTACAGACCTTACTCTCCACCATGTGCTCTTGAATCCATTGACACAGACCCTTGGTGTTTCAAGAAAAAGTCCCCCCATGCCTGGAATGCTCTCCCTCCTCCCTTTTCCCTATCTGCTTTTCTGGTTTCTTCTAATTCTCAGCTAACATCCCATCTTCTACCATAAGCCTTTCCCTAGCCCTTCTAATTCCAATGTCTTTCCCTTTTTAAACATTTTCTATTTATCCAGTATGTAGCTTGTTTGTATGTATGCATGTCTATACTTTGTTTTCCATGTCACTCAGTCATGTCAGAGTCTTTGTGATCCCCTGGACTATAAATATCCATGGGGTATCCTTTTCTTTTCTTTTTTAAACTCCTCTCTTCTGTAGTAGAATCAATATTGAGTATCAGTTCTAAGGCAGAAGAGTTAGGGTAAGCATGGGATTTTCTTTTCAAGGATATTGGAACAGTTTGCAATCTCCTTCTGCAGTAGACCCAATGGATACTTTTATTAGGCAATCAGAGGTTAAATTTCTTGCCCAGGTTCACATAGCTAGAATGTATCTTCCTATAGAAAGTGGGATTTAATTTGATTCTTGAAAGAAGTAAAGTAAAACAGAGGCAGAGATGAGGAGAGAAGCATAGAGGATCAGCAAGTACAAAGACTCTGAAATGGGAACTGTTCATGTTCAGGGAATATAAAGTAGTAAAATCTAGTTAGTCTAGAGGCAAAAAACAAAAAGGCCATGTGTTTAAATAGAAAACAAAGAACTTTAAATTTGATCCTTGAGATAAAAGGAAGTTACTGGGGTTTAATATTGTATCTTTAATATGGTCAGAACAACACTGCATGAGTTCAAATCTAGCCTCAAACACTTTCTAGCTATGTGACCATGGGTAAACTCTGTTTGTCTCAATTTCCTCATCTGGAAAATGAGCTGGAAAAGGAAATGTCAAACCACCGTAGTATCTTTGCCAAGAAAACCCCAAACAGAGTCACAAAGAGTCAAGCAGTGACTGAAATGACTCAACAACTTTCAGAAAATTATTTTGTCAGATGAGTGAAAAATGTGCTGAATGACAAGAGAGTTGAGGCAGAGAGACCAATTAGAAAAATATAGCAAGAGTACAAATGAGAGTTGGGCACAGAGGTAGTGTGAGGAGAGATCTATATGACAAAAATTGGCAATGACCTGGATATGTGAAGTGAGCGTGAGGAATCAAGAGTGTCAACAAGGTGGTAAATTGGCATGCAGGATTCTCTGGCTTAGACTGCATGTCTTTTTTGTATTCCTGCTATTTTCAGTGTTCTAATGCCAATAAATCAGTCAGTCACTCAATAATATTGACAAATCACCAAGTGCCTAAAGAGACTGGTCTAAGGACAGAGACAAGATGCCAGAGGAAATGGATGTTATCCTTGCTCCAGTGATATTAACATCCCATGGAGGAGTGAAATTAAAAAAAATAAAGAGTCATTTATTCACATATTTATTAAGTGACCACTGTGTACTCAGCACTGTGCTAGGTTCTGGAGGAGATATGAAGGCACTGGGGATAAGGGAGCTATTAGATTCAATTTTTACTCAGAAGAATTTTAATCCAAGAGGTAAACACCACAAGGTTCTAAAAACAGAAATTACATAGTAGTATATATTTTTTAAAAAGATGATTCTCACTGCTGTGCATAAAATCTATTTGAAAATAGGAGTACAAGTCAAGGTTCATTATAGAGGCTAAAGGGAAAACAACACCATAGGACCTCTGAGGCCATCTAATTGCCTAGTAATTTTATTCAGGAATAGTCATGAAAAAGGAAAATCAAATGTAGCAAGTTGATCAAGCAAAGTCAGGAGATCTGATGACAATTTTCAAAGAGTGAAGACAGTGAAGTCAGATGCACAAAATGGGGAAGAAGACCTATGGATTTAGAGTCAGAGCATCTGGTTCAAATCCTGATTCATACACATACTCTATGTTACCCTTGAGGAAAACCAAGTAACCTTACTAGGCCTTAGTTCTCTCAACTATGAAATAAAGGTAATGATTTAGATGGCCTCAGAGGTCCTTTCCATCTCTAAATCCATAATCCAATGATCTAAGATCAATGTGGGATGAGGAAAGATAGTCTGCTATTAAGTAGTATAATAAAGGAAATGGGAATGGAGAGGTAAAGAGACATTACAGAAGCATTCATTCACATAATCTGTCAGTCTGTTTCTATCAACCTCTGCATCTCATTCTGTCTCAATCTGTCTGAATGTCTGTCTGCTTCTCTTTACTGTGCCTCAAATAAGTTTTGCTTTGATGTCATTCAAACAGAGCTATCTTTATAGATAGGATGATGTTATTGGAGATAAGATAAAGTAAACTGTCAGGGGGATGGAGGGAGGGAGGAAGGATGGAGAGAGACAGAAGGACAGAGAGAGAGAGACTCACAAATAGACACACAAAGAGAAACAGAATGAGCAAGTATTAAGTGCTTACTATACACAAAGAGTCAGATAAAACTGAAAAGCCTGAACAACAAACAGCAGAAACAATATCACCACCAGAAACTGATAAACAATAGTTCAGTGGATCCCCAGTGTTTGTAGAAATACTCAATTCATGTGGACCACAAAGCACTACAGCATTCTTGTCCTGGGCAATTCTTGTTTAAATCTTTTGGGAATCTTCTGTAAAGTATCTCTACCCATTAGACTAGGACATTTTCCTGGTTCTTTTAATATTTTGTGGTGAACAGTACAATACTATACTAGAAAATAATTCACAAACTGGTAGCAGCTGGACATGCACAAGGGAAATAGTGCTCCAAAGTAAAAATATAGAAAAAACAGAGCTGCGGAATGAATCCATGACTAATGGGTCAAAGAGGTATTGAGAGATCTGCAATTAGGACACAGAAGAGGAGGATGGAGATATGTGGAAAAAAACCATCACCCAAGGGAAGGTGCTATCTTTTGAAACAAAGATGTGTACAAAATAGAGGAGGAAAAGTGATTTAAAAAGCAGCAAAAATGTTTCAAAAAATAAGAAAAAAAAACAGGCTGGCCCTCCCAGATCAAAAGACTTAGGGTGAATAGGTGTTTGAGGAAGCTTTTGACTTATGCCAGGCCACGGATTTTGTTTGATTCATTTGTTGATTTCACAGTGAACCTGTGATTTCATTTTATATGGAATTTCAGGTGAGGAAGTTCCAACTATTCATTCAGATTAGAATTAACTTTTCAATTTAGAGTGTCAGTATTGCTTGGGGCACTGATAGGGAACTTGCCCAAAGTAACACAGCTAGTATTTGTCAGAGGTGAGTCTTGCAGCCAGGGATCAGTGACTTGAAGGCAAGATTTCTCTGTTCATTACAGTGGGCAATAATTCCAATGCTTTTGTGAGCAGACAAATAGTGATGACCATTGACAGAAATAAGGAAATCAGAAATTTTTAAAAAGAAAATTTTGAAAAGAAGAGTCAAGGCATGGTAGTAAAAAAATTCTGGTGTCAGAATAGAGGCTTCTGAATTCCGACTCTGACACAAATGAGCTCTGTCACCTTGTGTAAGTCACTTGACTTGTATTGGCCTGTTGCATCATCTGCCAAAGGTGGACATTGCAGTAAATAATCTATAACATTTATAATGGTTTTAAATCCAATCATTTCCAACCATTTCATTTCAAAAATGATCAAGGTCCCATGAGGTGAAGTTTGCAAAGGGAATAAAAAGGATGTAACCAAAGGCAGGTTAAACAGCTCAAAAACTAGTTCCATGATGACTATATTCTTCTTTTTCCAACTAGGATGGATCTTCCAAAAAATAGATTTAAAGAAAGAAGAGAGATAAGCAAGATAGCTTGATTTTATATTGGAAATTCTTTAAAAGTGTCAATCTATGACTGGGAATTATGTTATCAGATGATTCTAGATCAGTTGTTCCTTTTTTTGAAGACAAAGAAAACATGATAGATATCTCCTATGTGTATGTAATGAAAATTATGAAAATGTGGAGTTTTTTACAATCTTCATAAACACCAGAAAAAGAGGACTTAGCATATACAATGTAGAAGAGAAATAACATTACATGCAAACCATTAAACTCTACATAGGATTTCCTTTAAATATGTTAATTACATGTTATACAGACATATATATATGTATACATGCATATATTTGTGTATACATACACATACTTTCTTGTTTGTTTCTCTTCCCTTAACTGTGTGTGTTATTGGAGGATCAGTTTATATAAATGCAGTGATCATATATATATATATATATATATATATAAATCAGTTTATATAAAAGTGATTTTAGAGGGGCTTTAGAGACAAAGCAACTGTGTCAGAAGGATGATATCAATGAGAACACAGATCACTTGAGTGGTGGAGAAAACAGAAAATTGGGAGTCAGTCAATCTGATGTTCAAATTTCAGTTCTTCTTATCACTGGCAACTAGAGTAGAAGAAAGAGTTTGTTGCATACTCAAACAACCAGAGTGTAAGTGTTGGTCCAAAGAGTTCCAAGCTGTATTACCATAAGAAAAGCATTCCAATTCTTTATGACTCAGATTGTTCATAATCTTTAAATAGAAGTAACCTCACTGGCACTATCCACCTTACAGAGTTTTTGAGAATCAATCAATTAACCAAAAAACCTTTATTAAATGCCTACAACATGCCAGGCTATTGATAGACTTTCAAATTCTACAGAAATTTAGGTCTTTATATTAACAATTTACTTTTATGATAAGTTTCTAAACTGATAAATCAAGGGTGTACTTTAGATTCAATTCATATAAATGTTAACAAAACATTTAAGAAAGTCTTTCATGTTATCCATATAGTCAATATTGATGAAATTTGGCTAGATAGGGTGATCTAAAACTATCTGGTTGACTAGATCAAAATCACTCAATGTCAGGTTGGAGAGAAGTTTCTGCTTGAATGTCCAAGATCTGTGCTATTTAAAACTATGATAAACTACTTGGATGCAGCTATAGATGAAATACTTATTAAACTTGCTAAGGGGGATTGCGAATATGTTGGATGAGAGCCAATATTAAAAAAAAAAAAGATCTTCATATTTGAGAACTATTGGCCAAGAGAAAAGATTTACACCTAAAAACCATGAAATGAGATTTCATCTAAAAAGACCTGAATAAAAGACCAAGAGGCTAAGTGGATTGTTGACTCAATTTGACGCAGCAATATAAAGAAGTCAAAATACATAATAAGTCATTTGGTTTCATTAGGGAAAATACTGAGGAATGTAATTGGCCCTCTATCCTCTCTGTCCGCTGGCCAAACAACAGCATAATAATTATGTTCAGTTTTGTGTGTTACATTTTAAATAGGACAAATTGAAAATACAGAGAGAAAGGATGAGTTTGGGGAAAAAAAAATCTTAAAATCGCACTATTTGGGGCTGTCCATATGAAGGAACTGAGAATGTTTAGCATAGAGAAGAAATGATTCAGGACTTCTTGACATCAATCTTCAAGTATCTGAAGGGCTAACATTTAAAAATGAAATAAACTTATTCTGCTTGACCTAAAAGGGGTAGATTGAAAATCTGAAAAGTTTACCAAAAAAATTTCCTGGAAATTGTGATAAGACCTTCAGTGATCTGGAAAAGAAAAGCTGCACTAAAACCATGGGGACAAAAACCAAGTAACATGGGGCCAAAAAATGAGTAGAGGACTGCAGAAATTGGAGAAGTACATGAAGACCACTTTTCCTTGAAACTTGGCAACAAAAGTGAGGAGAAAGCATAAAAAACTAAAAGAGGTAGAAGGGACAAGGGTTAAACTAAAGGAAAACCTATTTCATTTCATCTTCATGATTAAAATGAGTTAAAAGTTTTTTGGATGAAAAATGTGTATATATAAATGCATGAAGGGGCAGTTATATAGCACAATGGTTAGTGATAGGACTAGGGTGAAGAAGACTCATCTTTCTGAGTTCAAATCTGACCTCAAATATTTACTAACTGTATGACCCTGGGCTAATCACTTAACCTTGTTTATGTCAGTTTCCTCATCTATAAAATGAGCTAGAGAAGGAAATGGCAAACTAGTCCAGGTTCTTTGCCAAGAAATCCCCAAAGGGAGTCACAAAGAGTCAGACTTGAAAGAAACAACTAATTAATAATAACAACATAAATGTACTAACTTTCCTATGTGCTCACATACATACTCTATAAGCCTTTATGTCATAAAAATCTATATTTAGGAATAAACTGGACTATTTAGGATCATAGAAGGGGAGTTCAAATGAAGCTAGGAAATCCTCTATTTCCCCTCCATCATTTTACATATGTGGAAATCGAGGCTCCTAGAAGTAACTTAAGTGTTGGAGTCACAAAGATAATACCTGTCAGAGTCAAGATCCAAACAGATGCTTCCACTCAAAATTCAGTCTTTTGCTTTCTTTTTTCCACTATAGGGGGCACCAGTCAGTTAGTTAAATCTCTTGTACCTGAGTTTCCAATGTGTCCATCAATCTACTGACATATTCTCCGTTCTATCAGAATAAATATTGCTCTCCTTCTTCTAAGATCTTGAAAAACCTGCTTGACTTTAACTGTAATAAAAGTGCTTTTCAGGCAACCAATAAGGCAGTGAAAAAGGATTTTATTGGGCAATAATGACAGATTTCAGTTGGAAACACCAATTTCTATGCCACAGCTATGGACTCAAGTCTATTCTCATTTAGCTCTTAAGCCACTGGACAAATTCAGGGCCTTTTTTATTCTTTCACAGATTTTGCAATACTTTGCTAGAGATCTAGGTGTTAATATTTAATAATGCTTTTCAGGAGACAGCTTAGTGGCTCAGTAGATTGAGAGCCAGGCCTAGAGATGCAAGGTCCTGAGTTCAAATCTAACCTCAGATACTTCCTAAATTGGGTGGCTCTGAATAAATTACAATCCCCATTGCTTGGAATTTACCACTCTTCTGCCTTGAAACCAATACACAGTATTGATTCTAAAATGGAAGGATAAAAAAAAAAAACCACAATGCTTTCAGATATAATTAAAACTGCAAGGTCTATAGTCAGTAGCCAGAATATAATTTTAAAAATTTTAGCAGGAAGAATAGTAGTAGTCTCTCGGTAACCGAGGATGACGATTGTCTTTGTGCGTTTTCATCTATGACAGATGAGTATACACAAAGACACTTGTGTGTGAAGGAGATTTAAGTGGAAAAGTCGATGCACAGAGGCAGTCCCACTCTCTCAGCGTTGGAAGCCTGGGTCCAGTGGCACGAAAAGTCGTTCCACCTGGAGACTTCCTCAGCTGCATTGGATGGCCGTGTTGTCTTTTGTGCTCCAACACGCCCTAAGCACTCCACAGTGCTTTGCTGCGTCGCCCTCTCAGCCGTTGAACCTTCTTGTTGGTTTCTTCCATCTGTTCAGCCGAAGCAGTCTTCACATGCTGGGTGAGCAAAGCCCTGGTTCACCAGGGGTTGACGACCCAATGGCTACCCTCACAAGGTTTGGCCGACCTGTCGAAGCCGTTGTCCGGGGTGTGGCCGCTGCCGCATGCTAACAGCTACTAGGAGCCACAAGTGAGAGCTGGGTGTCAGGTGAGGGTCAGAGGCTGGAGAGCTGCCCTAGAAGGGCAGGAAAAGCCCTCCATACCAGAGATACTACCCCTCCCTGAACACTCCATACAGTAGTAGGCATTACAATCAGTTTAAATACAAATTGTGATCTCGGCCCAGGTGGGGATTCATGTGAGATTATAGGGAATTCTGGGAACTGCCAAGGACTTCTGGGGATTGAAGTCTGGGTTTCAAATCTCCATTTTACATTTTTTACATTTGATTGTTATTGGGAAAAGTTTCCCCAAAAAGGATCATGAAAACATAATCAAGATAATAAAGATTACAATAATTTGAGGATAAGAAGAAAAAACAAAACAAAACCAATACTTGCTAGACACATTGACAAAAAACCAGTTAGGGGGCAGTCCCCTTTGGCATGAAAGTATACATAAAAATAAATGTTCAATCAGCCACATCCAAAGTTCATTCTTGATCTTCTCCTGCAGCTTGTGGTCGGGAGGCATCTTCATGCCTCCAGGAAGAATATATAGGCTGAAAAACAACCGAAGTTGAGGCATATGATTGCAGCATCAACTTACCTGCATTGGAGCCTGTCAAATTATAACGCGCATTAAGTTTCTTGATGATATTTTCATGGATTTGATACCATTCACTCTCTGTGTTGCACCTATGAAAACAATGAAACCCTGTTAAGTCTAAATGATGCACAGGAGCAAACAATGTTCTTAATATTTGATCTGACTTAACTGAAGGAAAACCTCTGAAGAGGACCTGATGATAAACATTTCATTTTGGTCTCATCAGTGAGACAAAGTTTTTGTCAGATTTTATCCTGATGTTCATGATAACTGTTCTGAAATAAGCAGTATGCCCCATAATATGTCCTGGTCCATTTCCTAGCCAGAAAACTTCTGTAACAAACTGAGATGACAAAAGAAAAACCTTTCTTGAACAACATGACTAATGTGAAAATACATTTTGCATGACTGCACATATATAACTCATCAAACTGCTTAATGTTTCAAGGAAATGAGGAGGCAACGGATTGAAAAAGAGAATTTAGAACTCAGAATTTTTTTTAAAGTGATAAAAATGTTTTTACATGTAATTGGAAAAAACCAAAATCTTATTTTTAAACAAAAAGAAAAATCCAGATTGAATATTAGGTACTGTGACACTGTCTATAACAGAGGTTAGCAAAGCTTTATCTGGGGATCCTGAGTATTCCAGAGGTACAAAATTATTTTCATCGTAATATTTTAATTTTATCAGGGTAAATATCAATAGACATAACCCATATGAACAAAAGTTTTATTTGGAATGATCCTCAAGAATTTTTAAGTGTATAAAAGTCTTTTTTAGCTGTGCGACCCTGAACAAGTCACTTAACTCTCTTTGGCTACCCTTCCCCTTCTCTCTTAAGACCAGGGGTCCCCAAACTTTTTACACAGGGGGCCAGTGTCCACTGTTTGGGATAGTGGAGGCTGCAGTGCTGGCTGTGATGGGCCTGTCACACCTTGCACAGGCCCATCACTGCCACCACTATACCAGGCAGCAGTATACACAGTGCAGAATCCCCTCCTCCAGCTCACCGCTCACCATAATGATGTCTTCCATAGTGCAGCCATATAATCCTTTGTGCGATGCCTCGTTCTCATTCAGTTACTCTCAGAACAAGGCGCCACACAAAGGATTATGTCACTGGAAATAGTACTGTACATGAGCGACACCGCACTGTGCAGTGCTGCCACATACAAAGCTCCACTCATTAACGACCAATGAAAGAGGTGCCCCTTCTGGAAGTGCGGTGGGGGCCGGATAAATGGCCTCAGGGGGGCGCATGTGGCCCATGGCCATAGTTTGGGGACCCCTCCCTGATCAAGAGTTTTTGCTAAGACATATATGTAAGGGTTTTTTTTTTTTTATGTATTAGTCCTGTGACCAAAAAGTTCCCCAATCACTGATTTATAAACTAAAGTCAGTGGTCATTACAGGTGTCTACCACAAAAAAAAAAAAAAAAGATTAGGCTCAGTATCAATCTCTAATCACAACTTGCAAGGCAAAATAGATTTAGGATTTACCAAAGGGAACTGAATTTTTATACAAAATATAGTTCAGTCCAGAAAATGTTTCCTAGACTAAGTAAATCTTAACTGTATGAGCATGCTGGGGCCCCTTTCCACTTTCCCTATTACAATTACTTCCTTTGCTGGAGGCTTTATTCAGGTCAGTTTCTCTTGCCCTTACATGTATTTCCAAATAAGCTGCCACCTTGTATTAGCCACTAATGTTCTTCTCCATGAACTGGGGAAAGGGCAGTATCATTGACTACAAAGAATGAGAGTTGAAATTATTCCTGTTACATCTTTTTAAAGTTGCAAATCTGAGGCTGTTGGTTTATATTTTACCTATATTGCCACTCATAAGGATATTCATGATGGACAATTATCTCACACATATAACTTTCTTAACAGTGAGCCACCAAATAGAGCTTTTAAACTTGGATGGCTGGAAAACTGAAGTCAAATAACACCATTCTACCTGCTCATCAGTAAGAACAAAATTACCATCCAATATAATTTATATACAGGTTTTATTTCTTTCCTTCTTTTACATCAGTGGGTAAGGAAGAAAAGATGGCCAGCATCTTATTAGACATTTAAGCAATAACATTGTTCAACTTTTTTTTAACTAATGAAACCCCAAAAGAAACTAAAGCTTCTAAAAAGTTTATGGCCAGAATATTTTAGCTTATATACTAGAGCTTCAAGATATTCCTTACTTCTGTGTTTGAGCTCGGGGGAATCAGATTTGGTGTGAGCTTAAAAACCCTCTCTCTCTCTCTCTCTCTCTCTCTCTCTCTCATTTCTAACAAATGTGCCCCTAATATTTAAAAAACAACTGGCAAAAAACTAAACTCTTTTATCTATGGTTTTACTCAAGTTAGCATCAATTCTTAGGAAGATTATACTTAATCGATATTCCTGTTGCATCTTCTTCCTTCCTTGAATTACCAGTGCACTCACTTGATGAGAAAAATACAACATTAAGATGTGTTTATCAGAGACACAGAGGGCATTTTGGCAATGGAGGGATTCATGGCTTTTACTCTGCTTTTTATATGATCAAAGAAAATTTACTTAGCTGTCTCTCCTTCAGTTTTCCCCTAAGCAGGATGGATGTAACACTTGCTACCTACACTTTCAAAGAAAGCTGTGAATATTGATGACTCTATGTTTGTAGAGAATTCCAGTTCCTTAAAAGGGTAATGTTGAAAAATAATGCTTTTGTTGTATTACTAGGGAGTCAGGCAAGATGGGACCTGTAAATGTATAACTTGGTTCTAAAATGCTTCTGAGTGAATTTTCTTTTAAAGAAATCATGATCATACATCTTAGCTCTGTTAGGAAATGACTTGTATGTGATTCTGGGCAAGATATTTAACTTCTCATTGCTCTAGAAAACACTCTAAAGTTTTAAATTGTAACTCTAAAATTTTAATATCCACCAGCATTGGTAACGGAAGTTTTCTCATTAAAGAATTCCCCAGGAAATCACAAGTCTAGTTTCTAGCCCTGTAATGAGGGAAAGGCAAAAATCAAAATGGTAGAGTGGATGGTTGGTTAGTTGTTATCCTTCATACTCCAAGAGAACCAAAATGATATCACTGGTGATGTCTTGACTCATGTATAAATTGGATTTAAGTGAAGCAGAGTTGCATAAAGTCATATTGGCTTCACAGTCCGTTCCAGTCATCAAATTCTAGTGGCAGGACAAAAGTCAAGGTGATTGGTAGAGTGGATGGTGAGTTCATCTTAAAAGTCAGGAAGACCTGAATTTAGGTCTTACTTTTGACACATTCTGGCTATGTGACCATAGGCAAGTCCCTTAATCTGTGTAGAATATGTAACTGTCTAAGACTATAAAATACAAAAATTTATAGATTCATATGTACAAAAATTACTATAAATTATGCCTGTATCACATAGAGAAGTTTCTGATACTATTAGTGAAATCCCAGTTCTCAACAAAAACAAAAAAAAAAATTGGCATGCTCCCAAGAAGGAAAAATAGTCATTAGTTTTCCCATGTATTTATGAATTTTTAAAAAAGGATCAAAGGTTTCTTATGGGATAATTTTAGTTCTTTTTGCTTAAAAATCTCAGTTTATCAGTTATTTAGTAAATATGTGACACTGGCCAAAAGGAGAACTAAGAAACTGTTAGTAGGGAAGGGGAATGAGTTGGGTATATGCCCATACAGAAATCTTACATGAATGACACATCAATAAATTAAGGAAATTGTTAGAATGAATTTTATGACATAGATTTCAAGAGTTGACTGAAACTTTGGAGGCCCATGAGTGGAAACATAATCTCTTCTAAACCTCTCCAGGATTAAAAGGTTGAGTTGGGTGTGCTAAATGTGCTGACAGATGAATTGTGTAACACGTTATCTGAAAAGAAGTTTAACTTTGAACAGGCTTATTGCTAGATGTTTGGCCACCACCTATTTCAATTGACTAGACTTTGGAACTCCAAGAGACAGTCGAAACTGGATTTACTTAGCTTCTTTTGTGTGTGATATGTCATTTTTTGGTGGTCTGATAAAATCTATAGACCCTTTCATGGAGCAATGTTTTTAAATGTATAAAATACAATGCATAGGAAATAAATTATATTGAAATCCAATGATAATTTTTTAGAAAAGTTAATAGATTACAGCTTGAGAATTTCTGGTCTAAAACATAAGAAAATTGTGATGTGCAATAATAAAGAGATAATTCACACCAATTAAATACCAAATCTTTGAAATATTTCAGTATTGATTTTAGAATTATCTTCAGATAGTCTCCTAGAAATATTTTTTGGGCAGTAATCGCCAGTTTTCCACAAAATGACAAAGGCACATATTTCCTGAGAAACTTGAAAAAAATATATCCCAAATTCAAATGTAATACAAACTTAGCTTTAAACTGTAACTATGTATTTTTGGGATGGGAGATGAATTATATCACATGGCTGACTTTATTAATTATAACTTGCTGTTAAGAATAGGCTTCCCAACATATGTTGTGTGACTATTTTGGCCTACTTCAAGAATCCTCTAATGTAAGAAAAGTCCATTTTGTGAGAAAGGCCAAACATAGAGTCAAACCTCTGTGTAACTTTGGTGATTGAGACATGTGTGTGTATGTATAGTTTTGTGTCCCTGTGTGTGCACACACATATATACCTGCACATAAACATTTACATTTTGTTTACAGAAAATTCTAATTCCTTAAAATGCTGAATTAAAGGGAGCCAGGCAAGATGGTCCCTGAAAAGATATGACTCAGTTCTAGTAGGATTGTAAGGAAATTTTCTTTGAAGTAAATCATGATCATGACTTTTAGCCCTGTTAAGGGGCTGTTAGGTGACTCAAGGCAAATGAACATACATGCTAATGCTATTATTATTGGTGATTGTAGTAGTTGTTATTTACAACACTTTACAAAAGTTATCTCACTGGAGCTTCACAGCCACCCTAGGAGCCATTAAAAGCCATTATCCTCATTTTAGAGATAAGGAAATTGGGTCTCAAAGACATTAAGTGACCAATTCATAGTCAGAGAGATAACAAAGACATAAAATACAGCAAAAGGTGTAATTTAAATTCAAAATTTCTGATTCAGTCAGGCAATCTGGCAATTATATCAATCCCTATCCCAATGTGAGGGAACTACATAGAAAAAAAAATCTGCAATATTTTGTTTGTTAATCCTATTTTCCCAGAATATTTTGCCAACAGATACAGTAAAGGGCAGCTAGATGACTCAAAGGATAGAGTACTAGGCCTGTGTTCAGGAAGATCTGAGTACAAATCTAGCCTCAGACACTTACTAGCTATTAGACCCTGGGTAAGTCACTTATTCTGTTTGCCTTAAATCCACTAGAAAAGGAAATGGCAGATCACTCCAGTATGTTTCCCAAGAAAGGCCTATGAATGGTATTGCTTGCAGATTCATGGAGAGTCAAGCATGATTAAATGATTGAATAATAGCTGAACAGAAAGCAGATGAGGGAATTGTGCAGGGTTAGGATTAAAGTTGTTATTTAAGTTTAAAGTATGATATAGTTGGGAAGTATTACATAAGATAGACCTTTTTAACTGTCCATGATTTAATACTTTTAGAACTATATTTAATTTATTCCAATACAATCAGTTTTAGAAGTAATATTATGTATTTTATTTTATGCATTAATAAACATTATTCTCACAAGGGGTCCAGAGCCTTCAGCAAACTACCCAAGGGGGCAATGACACTAAAAAGGTTAAGAATATTTGCTGTTTATACATATATATATATATATACACACACACAATGTGATTGCAACAATATCTCCTTTTTTATAAATTTCCAGTACAGATAAGAAATGTTTTTATATGTATTTATGTGTATAAGTATTATATATGTATATATAAAATGTATAAATATTTTTTGCTTGCAAATAAAATGTTCAGTATGGAGCTGCCTTGTTATAATTCAAGGCTGTAAGAAAAGATTTACTGTCTAGGCTTCCTATTAAAAAAAAACAACAACACAGAGATAGGCAATTCACATGAAAAGTCACATAAACTGGATGCACAAGGCTCAACTAAGCATCCTTTTTACTCCATTGCTCATCTGTAATTGCCAAAGGTTCCAAAGTATCAACTTCTGGATGTAGGCAAAAAATTGAAGCTTGCCTCCCTGTTCATTCAAAGCCCGACAAGTCTAAGGCTAACTCCTGAGATAGAACCCTCCCAAGGGAGCCTAATAATAGGAAGAGACAACCCAGGCCTGTTGATTCAGTCCATGAACCCCTCTCAGACTTTGTATTAGCATACTGATAGGTCATATGGGATCAGAGATTAGGATAACATGGAGAGAATGGGTCCATCTCCTGGAAGGTCCTCAGGGAATCTTCAGCAGTGGAGGTCCTTCCACTTACTGTTCAAGGTCCAGTTGTCAACAGTACATGCTTGAATAAAAGCTCTTCCAGATATACTAATTATATATATATATATATATATATATATATATATATATATATAATATATATATATGTGTGTGTGTATGTTTATACACATATATATAAATATAAATAAAACACATATATATACATATATGTATGTCAGTGTGTATATATATATGTATATATATTCTTTTACTTTCTTGATAGTCTTGGGCTTTTGTTATGAAAATTAAATAAGAGGTAATCAAATAATCTCTGACTTAGAGGCTACAACATTGAAACAATGACATTTACTTATTAGTTACTATTTAATTTGCACATTCTCCCTTCTTCTTTTACTCTCTTCTTTTACTCTCTCTCTCTCTCTTCCCCCCCCCTTTCTCTCACTCTCTCCCCTCCATCCTTTCCTCTCTCTCTCTTTCTGCTTCTACCTTCCCTCTTTGACTAGGTCTCACCATTTAAGCCAGGATTGGAAGTATAGGGATTATATAACAATCCTCAATTTACTGATCAGTAGAGCCAATGACCTGCTCTGTTCACACCCGGGGTTAGTTCATCTATATTAAGGTAACTCTGTGGTCCCTCACACTTGGAGACTTTCCACATTAATGTTGGATTTAGTGCAGATGGACAATTACCTTGACACTGTAGCTCAGAACCTCAGAGCTCAAAGCATCTATCAACTTCTAGCTGGGACTACAGGTATGTGCCAACATGTTCAATGATATAATTTTCATTCTGTCAGAACTTACCAACTGATGTTCAGTGAAGTGGTCTAGAAAAAAAAAAGAGGACTGCCATCTTGGAATTTTAAACCCATAGCAAAGAATCTGAAAATTGGCAAATCCATAAACGTATTCATTAAGAACGTCACCTATTTATCATTTGAGAATTACAGGGAATGTCGGTTAGCAAACTTATTCCCATACCATTACACATGTCGAGTCTGAGGATGGATCTGTGAAATTCACATTTCACAACAAATCACCCATTGTTAATGTTAGAAAGAGTAATAGAATTTACATTCTCTATTCCAGTGGGAGTGGACAAAGGTGGTCTCACCACCTTTTCCCCAAATACAAACTCCTGAACATTTCTTACATGTATACTTTCAAGATGAGGTCATCCTTGGTCTCTCCAGTCAGCAGATCAGCAATACTGAGGACGGCACAGCCAAAGGGTCGCCGATACTGTACACTGCATGCATTCTTCTTTTCTCCAGCCCCCATTCGACCTGTCCAGTGAAACAATGACAGGACATAGCCACTTGACTAAAGTCATCCTAATGAGTCATGCTCAACTATATGACATTCCAGAAGTAACTTAATGTTGTAATGAAACCCAAGTTCTAATCCTACCTCTGTGACTAAGTAGCTGTGTGAACCTGGACCTGTCACCTAATCTATCTGGTCCTGAATTATCTCATCTGTCAAATGAGAAGATCAAGCAAAATGATTTCTAAGGACCCTTTGCTCTCTAAGGTTCTAAAATTCCATATAAGTTCATGAGATGTTCTTTGGTTATCTTTGCCCATTCATCTAGACTTGCAATAAAGTAAAACAGAAAGATAACTTTTGTAATAGCTTGAGAAAATCCTCAAAAGAGAAATATTTATATAGTGTTCCTATTGTCACCTTCTAACCCCCCAAAGGGTAACTTAGTTTCACAATGCTTACATGTTGAAAAAATCAATTTGGGGGTTCCCTTCTGTCTCTCTGAGTTTTTGTTCTCTCTCAAATATTACAATATTGATAACATTACTGTATTCAAATGACTGGTGCTATCAACTCCATGGTTCCTGACTCTGATTAATGAAAAGTCATATTTCTATTAAAGGCCCTTAAACAAGATGAAAGGGAAAGGAGGGAAAAGGAGAGCAACTAACTGCAACAAACCATTTCAAAACTTAAGAAATAAAAAAGAAATGAGAGAATAAAATAGGAACCAAAAGGAGTTGAAAAAAGGAAAGAAAAGAATTCAAACTTAATTTTATTTTCTAAAAAATTTGCAATCAAAGACACAGCTTTAAAACACTGAGAAGCAAAGCAGTCAATGGCAAGGTGTATTATTTCTCATTTTTCCCAACAAGTGGTGGCCAGCATAGTTTCTTCCTACCAGTAAGCAGATGCTTAGGACATTTTACAGAAATGAAAAGTGCCTGGCACTTCAAGATAACAATTCTGTCTCCCCTCCATTTCATCACATCAAAGGAGCTAACAGACTAAGTTTTAATTTTTGTTACACTGCATTGCTCCAAATCTAATTTCATCTCATTCTCAAAACGTTTAACCAAAAATCTCTTGACCTTTTTAGCAGGTCTTTCAATAATCCCAATGAAGTTATGCATTCAATGAAAGCTGAAAAGGATTAACTGCTAATTAAATGTTCATTCAACTAATTAATATCTGGAAAGTACTTGATAAAAAGAGATAACAACTATTAAACTGTTATATATTTGAAGCAAGCATGGTGCCTATTAAAATCTCTTGGCCTTAATGAGTCTACTCCAAGTACATTTTTCTGTTATGCCCCTTTAAGAAATGGAGAATATTCTGGGTCTTGGTAAGAAATATTACTTCATTCCTCTAACTACAGAAAACTCATAAATGGCCACTGTCAAAAAGCCAAACTGTTTTGTCTTCTATATGAAATGATTTTATAAAAATGTAAAAGACTTCCCATAAAACTATCTTCTAGATTTTGTAGCATCAAGTTGTATTATTGATTTGAAAGAAGAAAACAAAGCGATGCATGTATAAGCAGGCTTTACTCTCATCACCTTCCTAGTTTCCCCAATCTCCCTGTCAGAAATATATTTGAGTCTTCACTATAGCTTTTCTTAATGCTTCAAAGGATTTCCTGCCCAAAGTTTTCCCATGTAACCATTTAAAAAGAAGACAAAAAAGAACCAAATAGGTTGCTTCTCAGTTCTGCTGTCCTTCAAACATAGAAAGACAAAGAAATTGAAAAGGGATTTCAAAAGGGATTATATACATGAAAAAAAAAACCTCACACACATTAGTCTGCATTGAAATGACAATGTATTTTAAACTCTCTCAATGCACAATGCAGCTGTTTCATGTGGACAAAAATAAAATTAAGATCAATACATTGTGTTCTGTATGGGCACATTATAATCCTGTAGAATCAAGCCAATAATGATAAAACAAACAACAAAAAAGAAAATAGATCCTAAAAGAAAAGGGAATGAATTTCAAATTCCAGCTCTTTGGTATCAATATAAAAGCCATAAGGCTTGACTAGCTCCTGTTTTACCACATTGCTCCATCTCCAAAATCCCTTCATCTAAAATCATTTACTATGCTTGAATAACACAGGGGAAATACAAGTTGTCTGATTTATGCATCTGTAATATAAAGAATTCATGAAACTGTAGGAAATCAAGCCCCAAAAGGTCCCTTCACACTATCCTCCAAAATCAGGATTTGTCTTTCTTTTACTTGAAAAAAGATAAACTTTAAACAGAGCACTCTTGTGAAGCTCCACCCCACCCACAAGAAAATTTTGCATAATAATAGAAAACCTCTATTTTTTCTCCCAGGAGGAAAGAGAAAGACCACCAAAATACCTTGTCACCTCTAAAATTTTAAAAATAAAGAAATGAGCAATATTCTTATCTAGTAAAAGAACAAACAAAACAAAAACAAAAAATACTTATTCCCAGCTCAAGAACTAAAAACTCATAGGTTTAAACTGTCAATATTAACAACAACAACAACAAAAAAAAGTAGCTTCAAATACTGAAAAGCAAATCACAGGTAGACTTCTTTCCCAAATGTGTTCAAGCATATGGAATTGAAATACATCACATCAATATCCAAACTTCATTGTCTTTTTTCTCCTCCCTACTTGCACATCATTTGCAAGGTGTCATTAAGGTTGGCATGCTGCCATACTCACCTATTCGGATGATGTGCACAGTGATATAGATGTCCTTTCTGAGCTCACTGCTGCCCAGATCCTGCCAAAGAAATCAGGCAGGGTCATTTGACAGCTCACAGTGAAAATCAACATTGGAAAGGTGTGGTGTGTTTTTTTGCCAGTGCTTGGCACAAAGTAGGCAATTAATAAATGCTAGTTGACAAAATGTACAGAAAAAAACAGGCTTATCTTCACCTAGCACTGTTGGGACTAACATTATTTCATAATAATAACCTTATTCTTATGGAAGTAATGGCCCCTTGAAATATTATTTCATCTAACATTGTGGAAACATGCTAGGAAACAGCTAAGGCCATAGAGTATTACTTACGGAAAAATAAATAGCTCAAAATAGAATTAGATTTCTTAAATGGGATATCCCTTATACACAATTATACAATAGATGAGATAGATGGAAAGATAGAGAAGATAGATAAATAGACAGACAGATTAACAGACAGACAAGTAGATAGACATAGGTAAATAGATAAATGAATAGACAGAGAGATAAATAAAGAACCAGAGATACAGACATTAAATAGTATTAAAAATGTAAATGGCACTACCAACATGTTTCCTTTTAACATAATGATTTCATACACCAACATTCTAGTACAGCAAAGGAATATTCATAGTTCCTTCATATCATTCTAAAAGGAGGTGACTTGTATAAAAAGGAAAAAATTATAGTTATGAATGACATTAAATTTGATACTATATGAATTGCCAAATCTCTGAATCCTCACAAAATTTATGAGTTAACTAGGAATTCTAATTAAAAATAATGTCTCTTTATAATAGCGATTGAATAAGTACAATGAAAAAGTGTTTTCTTGTATATTGAAATAAGATACACTCACCACAAAAAGAGAACAATGTCTTTCAGGCTTCTCTGGGGACTTTGGCAGACCATTCCTATTCAGTCTCAAAAAAAACCTCTCACTGCAAATAAGAAAAAAAAAAGTTTTGAATTTTATGAAGTTAGCTCAGTTTCCTTTATTATTATTATTATTTTCATTACTCTAAATCTTTTATTCTTAAATCTTTTCATTCTTGACTTTTACCATTTTAGCAAATATAATTATAAACAGCCAGGATTTAATATAAAATTTGCCTCCAAGAATTAGATTAACATCTAAGACAAATAGAGTTTGCTTCTCTTGAGGTAAACTTTGCAAGTGAACTATCCAGAAAGGGAAAAATATAAGATATAAAGAAATGACTCTCTTAGAAATGAAAAGAATTTAAAGCCTATGTTTTCATTGTTTTTCTTTCCAAAAGCACAGCCAGAAATTAAACAGATGAAGAATGATTATGAAACAAGTTATCATTTGCCTGTCCTCACTAAAGATCCAATTTTTACATTAAACTTGTTAGCCCTTTCTTAAATTAAATTTTATTGTTCATCATTGAAAATCTGCCCCTCTCTCTCTCTCCTATCCCACGTCCTTAGGGAAATAAAAATAAAACCATTATTACCAAGATGTATTAAAGTCAAACAAAACAAATTTCTGCAATGATCATATTTTTGAAATTATATAAATTTGCACTCTGAGTTCATAAGCTTTCCTTCAGAACATGAGTAACATGTTTCATCATAAGCCCTTTATAATTATAGTTGATAATTGTGCAGATCAGAGTCCTTAAGTGTTTGAAAGTTGATTGTGGAGTACCAAGTGGCTCAGTAGATTGAGTCAGGCCTGGAAATGGGAGGCCCCAAGTTCAAATCTAGCCTCAGATACTCCCTAGCTGTGTGACCCTACACAAGTCATTTACCTTCACTGCCTAGTCCTTATCACTCTTTTGCCTTGGAACCAATACACAGTATTAATTCTAAGATGGAAGATAAGAATTTTATGGCTTTTTTTTAATGTTTAATAAAATTTAAATAGATAGTTTGGTTATTTTCCTAGAAATTTAGAATCTAGCATTAGTAAAAGAAGGGGATTCTAAGAAAAACTAAATTCACAGAAATTATTAACACATAAGAAATGCATCAGTTCACAGAAGGTGGGGGAAAAAATTCTTGCCACAACTAATGGGAATAAAAATTACTTTTCAGCAGAGGTGGGTTGTTAGCATTACCTCCCATCCCCAATCTGTTTTTTTAAAAAAAGCAAAGAAATTCATCTAGGGCAGAAAAAGGGCTCCCTCGTATTACTGTAAATATTACCTATAAGATATCTTAAAACATCTATTAATTATTTATCATATATAATATATAGTGCTATTTCTTAATATGGAAGATAATATATAAGATATTAGGCAAAAGACCACCTGGAATTCCCTGAGATTTTAAGCCAATGATCTGCAAATCACACTAGAACAATCATCATACAATGAGTAGGGACTTTCAAGAAGTAACTAATTACTATTCTTGGCCCAGAGCTAACTTTGACATAGGAGTTACACATAATAATTGTTTTCCTTTTATCCTGTGTTAAAACAGAAAGTTATTTCTCATCAGTTCATGCACCCATACCCAGGTTTGAGCTTGTGACTAAGCACAGCACAGAATGTGAATTAAGGAACTATAAAACATTCAGCTGAGCAAACGTATTTCCCTCACTAGTCCGTAAATAGCACCTGAAATTTTAGCACTGATTATTGCAGTTTGGGGTGAAGATAATTCTGCTAACAAAAAGTCCTTGTTAAGATATAATTAAGCTTCTTGCTTTGAATAACATGAGATTGTTTGCTCTTATGTTTTGGACAGTTACACTGGATTATTTCCCCCAACTGTTGTCACTGGAATAAATTCAGAGTAGGCTAAGAGAGAGAGCTGTCCAGCAGAAGTATCAAAGGACTTGAAGTCAAGAGAATTGGGTTGTCTTTGTTATCCCTGTCCACTGGCATCGTATACCACAATATTTATTCAACATATGTTGTTCAGGTCTTTCATTCATACCTAACTCTTCATAACCTCACTTGGAGTTTTCTCGGGGGGAAAAAGAAGATACAGAAGTGGCTTACCATTTCCTTCTCCAGCTCAATTTTACAAATGAGGAAACAAGTGACTTTCCCAGAGTCACACTGCTACTAAGTGGCTGAACTCAGAAGTTGAGTCTTCCTGATATCAGACCCAGCACTCTATCCATCGAGTTGCCATCACTAAGAATCTATAAAGTTATACACCTACAAAAGGTAGATATCTATAAAGTTATTACAGAAAACTAGGTCCCTAGAGTAATTTTTAAAACAGAAGTGGAGATGGAAGGAAGTCAGAAAGGTAATGCTAATTATTTGGCAAGTCCAGGTGAGATCACAATAATGGAGATGGAGGAATGATGATGAATATAGCCAGAAGGATCTGCTGAACAGCTGGGAATGAGAAGCATATAAAGGGAAAAGACAGATTTTTTTTTCTTCCACTTCCAAGTTTTGCCCCAGATTATCTTGCACAGAGTATCTAAATGTTTGAATAGTTTATGTATGAAGAGATGGTATGAGATGACTAATACAGATTAGGCATGTGCCATTAAACCATAAATAAAGCGCCCTGTGCACTTTGTTGACTTAGAAAACCACATACAAGCATTATCTGCATTCTATTCTATGTATTTTGTTAAATATTTCCCAGTTATATGAATGTGATGTGGGAAGTATTGCAAACAAGTTTGACTTCTAATATAAATGTTGACTAAAAATTCAATAGGTGAAGAGGAAAAAGGAAAACTTCCTGGACATCAGAAATAAACAGAATAAATGTATGAAACAAATTTGAGAGATATAAACCAGTCTTGATAAAGCAAAGAATAATTGGAGTAGATTGATCCAAAAAAAGGCCAGATAATGAAGGGTTCAGAATTCCATGGAGAGGAATAGTCAAACTCATCAAGACTGGAAATATCAAAAGAGAACAGAAGGTCAGAAACAGAACTTTGGAAAGCTATTGAGTTAAGATGTTGGAAAGAGGCTCCCAAAACTCAGAGGAATAAGGAAGGGATATTTTAAAAGTTAGGAAAAGAATCCAAAAGAATGTAGCCTCTCTGAAGCCAAATCAGGAGACTGCATTAAAAAAGAAACTTAATCAATAGTGCTAAATACTATGGAGAAGTGGAGGAGGACAAAGACTAGGGATTGGGGGAGGGGGAGATTATTGGCTCCAGGGATGACTAATTCTTTGATCTTTGAGACAGAAAATTAGTAGGATTCTGGGTGTAGAAGCCAGATCACAAAGGGTCAAGGATGGAAGGTATTATGTTATTAGAAATGACAAATATTGGAAATATAAAGAAAATAAAGGAAATCTGTGAAGAAAAGAATAGAAAATAAGAATAATACATACTATGATTACAGTTTTTAAAAGTTACAAATTCAAGAAAAAAAGTATCCAAGTAAAGCAAATCCAAAGGGAATTAAAAAACAGATGTTTATATACACATATGTATATATATATATATATATATATATCAAGCATACATATATAATTTACCCATTTTTAAACAAATTGTAAACAATATGGAGTCTGTGGTTGTGGCCAATTTTTATCTGTTTAATTAAAAAATTTTGGTCATGGTTACTAAATATATCATTTTTAAAGTACTAAATACCTTTTAAAAGTGAAAAGCAAAAAAAAAAAAACCCAAGGAGTCAAGGAAAGACCAACTGGTTGTGAAGTGCTCACTATTTATGGTATTGGTTGTAGATAATACTTTTCTAAATGGCTCACAAAAAGGGAGAGACAGTCAAGAATTAACCAGTAATTGGATGACCTAAAGAGTCCAGGGAGGGATTGTTTTTTTCTCAATATTTGGATGAATTTCCCATATTTATAAGTACACTAGAGAGAGCCCTTAATGATTCTATTCAAGCTCCTTCACAGTGGAGCAGAATAGACTGAAGATGCATGAGAAAAGGAAACTGTGAGCCAAATATCTTAAAGAAGTTAGAAGGAGATATGATCAGGTGCAAACAAAGTACAATTAATGAACTTTATTCAGGAATAGCTATACCTCTTATCCAGTGACTGTGGAAAAGAGTATGTAATGAATCTGAGAAGACTTGAAGGGATCAAAAGGTGGTGGTTGAGGGAATTCCTTTCAGATGTATTCTGTATTTTCACCAGGACTTTAAAGAAGAGTAAGTTGGAAAAACTAAAATGGAAGTGGACTTTTTGGGTAAGGGGAATGAAATAAAAAAGCGTCAAGGAAGGGAAGGCAAGAATGAATGCATGTTCAGGGAATAAGGGAAAAAAACCCAATTAATGCAGAGCTGTGTTCCTATAGGGTTTAAAGGGAGAAAAGGTTGGGGGAATAAGTTAGAGTCAGATTGTGAGGAGCTATAATAAGCCAGGCTATTGAGTTTGGACTTTATTATGGATATAATGGAGATCCATGAAATGTTTCCAAGCAGGAGCAGGTGATAGTTTCAAGGCTGTGCTTTAGAAAAAATTAATGTGGCAGCAGTGAGCAGGATGAATTAGATAGGTGGTATCCTGAAATTATCTTTACCTACTTAATTTAGAAATAATTATCTAATCAGTCTTTGAAACTTGCATATATTTTTCTTTAATGCATGATTAATGTTTGACATAATTACCAATGCACTAAGGAAGCAGATCATATCCTTCAAAGAAAAGGTAAGTTTAAAATAATTTTTCCTACATTAATACATATTGGATGTGTCCAAAAAAATTAAAATTCATAAAAAGCTCAAGAAGAGTTAATATGCCAGCTACCTCTAACTTCAATCCCTAAATAAATTTCAATAAGTTAGTATGTATAATGGAAGCTATAAAGTGGCTGCTTCAGGCAGTGAGCTCCCAGTCAGCATTCAGACACCATGCAGTCATCACAAAGTGTGAACTATGTCACTACAATTTCAGTCCAAGGAATTCACAGGGAAAAGAAGTTCAGGGAATTAACAAGATGCTTTCAAGTCTCTGTGTTGTTTAGAAGTCTGTCTCTAGGAGTTTGGGCATGATAAGCTATTCAAGATGAGAGAGAGGTCATTATCTATTCTCTCATTTGACATTTCTTTTAGTCTCCTCACACATTTTTATCATTTTGAAGCAAAGCTATTTGTGCATATGTTCTATTTCCCTATTAGACTATAAGCACCATGAGTGCAGGGAAAGAGTATAAACATTTTGTTTATGCTTGAATAGTGTTTTGTACATAGTAGATGCTTAATAAATTTGCAAGTAGAGCTACATGAAAATCTCTAAAACTTCAATATACGGATATATATATTTATGGCAGATTTAGAATGTTTGTAGTTCCCCACCCCCAAAACAGTCCAAAATTTTATGAGGACTTTAAAAAATATTTTATGCTTTTAGCCAATTATATGTAAAAACAAATTTCCACATAAGTTTTCTGAAGTTATATGATTCAAATTGTCCCCCTCCTTTATTCCCTCCCCCTTCCTGGTGCTGCTAAGCAATTCAATATGGGTTAGATAAGCATCATCACACAAACCATTTTCATATTTTATGGGCAATTTTAAGGACATTTTAGTCTTATTTCATCTTTTCATGTGCTCTTCTTTTCAAGGAAGAAGCAACGAATACATGCCTTTTTATGCAGTACAATTTATATATTTGTTATTTGTTAGGGTGGGTTGGTGGTGAAGTGGAATGAAGAGGAAGAGAAAGAGAAGGGGGGAAAGAAGAGAAAATGAAAAGAAAAATGACTCTAAGGATACCAAAATGAAATTTGAAGTCTTAGATTACATCCTCCTAAGATGAAAGAACTGTCATGCCACACAAGAAGCACTGTCCCTGATAGAAACAGAATGATGTTGCCAAGCTAAATTCATCACACCCTATTTAAATTTGACATAATTGAAGAACAAAGATTGCATTTTTCTTCATTGTAGAAGAAAGTTATTGTCTTCTCATTTCAAGCCTTGGTAATCTGGAAAGTGATTAAAAAAATAGCCTACTATAAGGTAAAGGAGTTATTATAGTTTTAAAGTATAACCTAAAAGCTAAACAGAATAAATAAATATTTGGAGAAGTAAAGAAATACTGTATCCATATTTCCATTTCTCCTTTAAACATTTGAGTGAGAGGTGCAGTGTGACTGAGTGGTTAGAGAGCTGGTCTTGTTTCACACACAGGCAGTGGAGACCTGAGTAAGTCATTTAATCCCTTCATGCCCCTAGTCAAGTAACTCTGCTGCAAATAACTAAGCTGCAAAGTGGGTGACAATCAGCAGGGAAGCATCTCACCCACAGCTCCCTACACTGATGAAATCATAGACCTAGGAGACATAAATACACATGAGTATGTGTGTGTGTGTATGTGTATGTGTGTGTGTGTATATATATATGTATATATACATATATATGACTATAGTCATCAAGTAAAATTAAAAATATATAATGTAATAATGCATTAATATAATTTATATAGTATAATTATAATAACAACACAGCTGGAACTTATACAGTGCTCTAAGGCTTACATGTGTTCATTTATTTGATCCTCACAACAACCTTAGGATATAGGTAATATTATTGTTCCCCTTTCACAGAGAAGGAACCACATTTAAGTTAAATGATCTTCCCAGGTCACATAGCTAATAAGTGACTAAGGTGGGATTCAAATTTAAGCTTTCCTGACTCCAAGTCCTAAAGCTATCTCAGTAGATAAATATATAGATATTTAAAGAGACACTGAATTGGATAGATTATTTGGATTTTAACTAGACATTGCCACTCTAAGACAAGAAGGCAGATTATCTGCTGTTGGTTCTCTTACATTTTGAATTAGCAGCTAGCATGCATATCTAAAATCCCCAGCATCCCCGTCCCCATAGACATAGAGCCCACTAGCCCCCTATAAACTGTATCATATAGGGGTGGAGAAGTACAAAGTAAGTTTGCTTCTCTCCAGAAGCCATGGAAGAGAAGGGAGGGTCACAATAGTAACACTTTCAAAGACCTTTTTTCCATCTTATTTCCCAACAAAGAAAATTCCAGCCTGGGCACATTTCTTTTTAAAGGCTGCTAAACATGGATTGAAAATGTACTCTATAGAGTTTCTTCCAAGACATCAAATTAGAAATGAAACTGGAAAAGAAAGATCTGTTTTCACCAAAAGGAACATAAAAAGCTTATCTGAAAAGATCTAAAACTTGATTTCAATTAACAAATGCTCCTGAGGGTTAGGAGTACTTTCCTCATTCCTTCTTAGCTGCCAGTCACAGATCTACAACACTTATTCATTAAGAATGCAGCCCAAGCAAAATGGTCAAAGGCAATATATGAAGTTTTACATTTCTTAGAGAGCATTGGTGATTGGTACTATCAAAACATGTGAAACAATTTCTTATTTGCCTATCTTCTAACACACCAGACTGGCATAATGAAGGCTTCTCCTTCTGATATTAATATATGTGGATCAACAGACAATTCTGGAATTTGAAATTATTCATCTCCTGCACTGAAAGATTAATATGTCACAAAGCCATGGGTTTGCCAATGACCTTGCCAAGCAAGATCACACCAACCTATTCTATTTTTAAAAAGAGTTTTAAAGTGGAATCAATATCATGACTTTAATTCCAGGAGTCTAGACAGATTTCCCTGCTGTGATTTGGAATGCAAATCTGAATCTGCTTTTCTTATTGAATTACATCATATTCTGTGGCAGAAATAATATCAATATATATTAAACCATAACAAATAATAAATCCCTTAGCCCAACATAGCTCAAATGGAAAATGAATGTAGATATAAGAGTCGATAGCTCATATGTAGAGAAATATGGCAAATCATTTCCAAACATTATAAATTAACTATCCTTGCTTAGCAAATTGTATAACAGAAAAGAAAATAATTCTTAATTTTACCAGTTTTAGGAGCGTAACAGTTTTGGGAGTATCTGGTTCTTCAACCTGAGTGAGCTATAAAAATCATTGTCATTCATCTGGTGCCTTAAAATTGTTACAGCAATTTATTATTTTCTCTTTTAGTTGCAGTAACATCAAAACTAATCAGCAAATGGTTTCAGGGGGAGGGGGAAAGAATTACTGTATTTCAAAATCATTTATATTAGAGTGGTGACACATAGAAAACACATGACTGACAACAAGGCCATAGATAGAATGGAAAAACAAAGCCAAGATGCCTCATCCTAAGACATCTCTGATTCTATGCTACCCACAAACATTTTATAACTTAAAAGATGCATTATTTCAACAATGTGGACACTCACTCACACAAAGGGATAAATCTCAAAACAACATCGAGTAAGGCAAAGGGCTGGATGTACACTGACTTGGGTTCCACATATATTCTTGAACTTACTAATTAAGTGTCACTTAGTATAGTCATTAATTTCTATGGATCTCAGTGTCCTAATCTATAAAATAAAAGCAGCTCCTAGAGGCACAACTCAAATTCACCAAAGATATAATTACATTTGATCAACCTGCCCCTTCTCAACTGCTTGTTTCCTGTAGGCACATTGTAAGGAGTATGAGACTATGATGGGCTGATGAGACAGACTTCAAGAAGAGGATGACATAACCAAGTGAGAATCTGGTTTTTAAGTAGCAGTTACTAGAGAACAATTGATCCCCTTGGAAATGTGGATGTTAATTATTCCCAAAGCTAGTATGCCTAGATCATTGGTGTGAATCACCATTTCTTTCTCCAGCTCATTTTACAGAGGAGAAACTGAGTCAATCATGGCTAAATGGATTTCCCCAGGGTCACATAGCTAGTAATTGTCTGTGGCTGGATTTGAACTTAGGTCTTCCTGACTCCAGATCTGATGCTCTATGCATTGTGTTACTTAGCTGCTCAGGGTTACATGCCTAGTAAATACATGAATCAGGATCTAAGTCCCTTATCACTAATATAATCATACCTCCACAACAGCTTTGTGATCTGGTTCTAGTACCCTGATCCATTTCTTTCTTCTGGTTGAGTAGAGAGGGAGAGAGAGAACGTAGATTGCAAAAATGTCAGAAAACAATAATTAAAAATTATATTGACATGGAATCTGAAAGAATAAATAATTTTTTTTTCAAAAAGTCTAAAGGAATAGGAAGGGATTTAGGATCAGTAAGGCTACTCTATGGAGAAGTACTATAAGGTAACAATGATTACATAAAATATTATTGTTGATGGATAAGTGGGTCAACTAATCCCTGGGAAACATTATCTTCGATATAGGCACTTTTATGATTGTTCATTTTACTACTTAACTTTCAAAATTGAATGATTCATTAATATGATCTTCCCATGTTAAGGAAATCATCATCATAAGAACTG
Source organism: Monodelphis domestica (assembly GCF_027887165.1). Classification (NCBI taxonomy): domain Eukaryota; kingdom Metazoa; phylum Chordata; class Mammalia; order Didelphimorphia; family Didelphidae; genus Monodelphis; species Monodelphis domestica. The sequence goes on from NC_077231.1 coordinate 178,040,551, forward strand.
GTAGTATGCTGGGTAGGAGACAGAAGGAAGACAAATGTGATTGCTGTAAGATGAGAATAGTAAAATAAGGGACAATCACAGATTATTGAGAAAATCATTCTTTTCCATACCTGAGGACAAGTACACAGCAAAAGTGACAAATGACAGCCTCTATTGGGCATTTCATGAAAATCTGTTCTCAAGCAGATATTTGTAATTATGGTTATTAATCAATCAATCCATCTACAAGTATTTGGTAAACACTATGTGCCAGACAGTGTACAAGGCATTGCAAATATGAATACAAAGAAAAAATGATCTCTATTTATAATGAGCTTGCATTTCAATAGGAAAGAAAATGTACATGCCAAAACATACATTGCATAATATAAAGGTAATAAATTTACAAATATATTTGAGTGGTAGTAACAGTAGTTTAATCCAAAGACTATTGAAAAGGGAGGCACTAGCAATTAGATGGTTATAAAATGGTGAAGTCTCTACAAAGACTTCATCTTAAATGTTGAAAAGGACTGAAGGAGGAGGAGGCAAAAAGGAAATATATTCCAGGAATGGGGGAGGACCAAAACAAGGTTCTTTTATTTGCTAAGAAGGGTGGTATCTGAGGAACACTGGCTTTAGTTTCTATTCTTAAACTTGAAGGAACATTGTCTGTGTTCTCATTTCAAAGAAAATTGAGAGACTCTTCTCTTTTCCACAGACCATCACCAAAAGAGTAGCCCTTGTTTGAATCTTCTTACAAATCAGTATCAAAATTCATATGACTGAACAACAATAACAAACTTTTACCTAATGATTTCTTTGAATACTATTTATTCCATTGAAGGATTTAACATAAGGTAAATTTTATAGGAAATGTTAGCATAGTAAATTAAAATCTAAATTAAAAGTAAAAGTAAATTGTAAACATAAAAGTAAATTCAGCTGATCCATTTTAATCCCTAATTGATTTCCCTAGGCTATCTTTATTTGGGTTGGGTTTTGTTGTGGTTGAGGATTTTTAGGGGGAGATAGTGGGAAGGAGACTACTTATCACTTACCACTTATGCTAAAGAAATGCAATTATTAACTTAATCAAAAAGTTATTTGGAAAAAATAATCCACTTCTGAGGGATAGGGGTGCGTTATGGGGTAAGACTAGATTATCTATGCTTCTGATTTTCTATTAAACCAGATAATTAAGTTAGTGCTTACAGAAAAAGAAAATAGTTTTTAAAACAAGTGAATGATTAACTTGAGAAAAGGGGGATAGGAAAATATCTGAGTTGTAGACATGAGAGCTCTGAGAAATTTCTTCCCAAATATAATTCAAAAACAAATTTGAAAATATTACTATTGTTCCAAGTACTATTTATTATAGAGGATGCCTAAAAATCTTTCATCTTAAATTTTACAGTTTAAAACTGCCTCTAAAGCTTTTATAAAATTTTGCACAATAACAAGAAAAAATATACTGAACCTGGTTGCAAAAATTAAAAAACACTCGATATATATAAACAACCTTATAAAGTATATTTACATAAATTCTACTTTTAAAGGAGAAAAAGGAGTATACAGTTTTAAAACCTAAATTAGATAACAGTAGAATTTGGCCAGGAGAAACAATCATGCAACAATAAACCTTAAAATAGTAAGATTATATGAATGGCTGTCCTTGGAAAATTTACATAATGTGATCATTGCAAACACTGCATCTTTGACATTTCCAGATACAGTAATCATTCTGATCTACAGACAGTAATCATTTTGACCTTTGTAGCAGTGAATCCTTATTAAGGATAGCAGCAGTAACAGGGAACCTTTCAACTAAAGTTTAAAAAATAAATCTAGCAAATAACAAAGTACTAAATTGTATTCTTGGTCTGTGAATGAGGTTTCTGAAAAGATCAAGGATAAAGATGGCCCAAATGAGGATAAAGTAAATAACAAAAAAGTTATAAAGTTCCTATAGCATATCTTTCCATTACGAAGAGCTAATATGATACACATGTTTGACTACAAAGATAATTACTTTAATCATTCAAATACTCGAGATTGTTCTGGGAATAAGAATTTATTATTTTGCAGCATTTAATAGGGAAGCATTTGGAATTAAAATTTGAAAAATTAAGACTTCATATAAGATAGTTATTAATTTGAAATCAATCTAAATGGGTCAAAATACTACTTTATGTTTATGTAGTATAGAACAGTATTCCTAATCGAGGTAAATTGCTGAATAAACATAAAGCATGGTCTTACTTTTCTCTAACAAGGAATTTGGAGTAATTAATATGTAGTATATGTGAAGCAAAATATATGATGCAGCCAAAAATGTGTCCATCAAATATGTGTAAAATACATATGTGGAAATCCCAAACACATGGAAAATACATGTGGAAAGATAGAAAAAAGTCAGAAATGGTTTCTTCTAGCTATAAATCTAGTTTCCTTCTAGCTAACTATATGTCTAAAGAAAGCTAACCTAAGGCAGAAGACCTGACTGCAAGACCAGCTTTCTGATTCATATTGGCTCTGTGCCTCTGGGCATGTCATATAATCTATATACTAATTATATACATTATATGGACCATATATAGTTTTATATATAAATGTTAACATATACTAATTACATACAAAAGATATTCAAGGTAATGAAGGAATTATAAGAAAGTTCCAGTAGCTGGGTGGAGAGGGAGAGCATTAAAAATCATATTGATGTGCTTGATATGCATTTCTAAAGTGAAGTTTCTTTACCAGGGTGGCCCCTTTGTCTAGTCACAGGTCTAGTTTTGGACTTTATGATAATCCCAAATCCTTGCCCACCTTACACTCATATTCTGGCTTAGGGCTATTAAATGATTGTAGATCAAAACTGAACTGCAAAGTAAGCATCAATCTACCTGTCCCTTTAAATAAAGCACTGGTAATAAGGGGAAGAATAATCCAGGTGGTTTTTATTCTAAAAAATTACACTCTGTAAAGGAAAATAGTTTTTTAATGCTCTGGGGAACAGAAAGTTACAAGTCTGACCGCTACTTCTCCATGAGTGTTCTAATTTCCTCTACCATGAATTTCTAGCTTATACAAATGCTGAAAACCTAGCAAAATCAGATAAGTATGCTCTTTATATGTGATAGAAAGAATATCTTATTATTCATTTTTAGCTTGGTTCTCTTATGTATATAAAGGATCCCACAATCTTTGCTCCTTAAGAATTCAGTCCATCCACTGATCTATTTCTCATTTAAAATCACCATACTCTTCAATGACATTACTAGTATCTCTGAAGCAATTAATTTCTATGTGACTGAGATTGGTGACTTAAATCAGGCAGAAACTGCAAAAGTAGGTTAATTCTTCAATGACAAATATTCTGATTTTCATGCAAATGACAGGACAGAGGAGGAATGAGAAATGCAATATTCCCTGTAAGGAGAAAACTGAGGGAGGGTCATTGTGGGTCACTGATATACAGCTACCCCAAATGAAATCCATACCAAGTTTGTCTAGACAAAGCAGGAAATGCTCTGTGGAGAGGAGCACATATTGCCAAGTTCACAGAAGAATCCCTTAACACTGTCTTCATTTATTTATGTTCTCAACTAGAAATATGTTCTCAACATCATGTCTGACCAGTTTTCTCTCCACCCTTCCTTTTTATTTTGAAGGGGGGAAAAAGAACTGAATTTTCTATTAGTCTTCTAAGATATTGCAATAAAAATCAGTTTCCTATCAAATATGCTTAACTTACAAAATAATAATAAATATCCCTAAGTTATGTAAAATATCCATGCTGAATTTGTAGGATCACACTACAATAAGTTGTAAATGATGTATGAAATGAGAAATCCTTGCATAGTGCACAGAGAATTAAAAGGCAGTCCCTTTGCTATCTTAACTTTGTTTTGTGCTATGTAATATACACAAGTGAATATTCATATTTCCACAGGTCTGGGATAAATAAACAATCCCCAAATTTTCTAGTACATCTTTTCTTTAGCAGGTTTCTTCAGATAGTTAACAGAATTTAGAAAACATGTAGAAGTTAAGTCTCTATCTAAAACACCTTAAAATATTTGATAACTACATACAGCTACCAAAAGAGAAAAATCTTGTGGGCTGAGAATGGAGAAGGGGAATTGAGTTAGATAAATCTAAAATCCTATGACATACTGACAAGCAATAGTTTTGAAAGTATTAGAAGAATATCTAGTGCAATAAAGGTCTGTAGGGTAAAGGAGCAAACCAATTACTATCACTTCTTATTTGGTATATGAATGAACACTGGAGATACAAAGAAAGATGGAACAAAATCTTTGCTCTCAAGGAGCTTTTATAGATATTCTTTCCACTTCACATGGGATAGGGACACAGTGAGCAAGCAATCTGGAAAACTGGTGTAAAATATTTTGGTACTAGAGAATAAGTATAATTCTTTTTTCTTTCATAAGTTGTTTAAAGTACCTTATCATAAAATTTGGGTTAAATATTTGGTCATAGGCTATACAGTTTCTAAATGTTTTCTGTGTCATCAGCTGGTCTTTGAGTGCCAGTCAAAGATTCCACAAAACTCCCTCTAAATTCCCATTTAATTTCTTATGATGAACATAGATACAACAAAACCAAGATAAAGTATTCAAGTAGAAAGGATACCTGTGTTTTACAAAGGGAATGTATCCCAAAAACTTTAATAGTTTAAAACTCTGCTAAGAATTTTTAATATCCTGTATATATGTATATAATCCTTATATATCATAGACTTACAAGGTAATGAGGTAATGGGTAGGAGGCAGTTGAGGGAGAGAGAAGAATGTTAAGATCATTATAAAATATCCATAGCATCATTTACTTGGTAGTAAAAAACTGTGAACAAGAAATTGTTCTCTGGCTTGTGAATAACTAGAAAAAACTTGTCATACAAATATGATAAAATATTATGACAAAAAGACAGGATTATTTATAGGAAATAATGCGAAGTAATGTGGGCATCTAAGTGGTACATTGGATAAAGGGCTAGGCCTGGAGTCAAGAAAACTCATCTTCCTGAGTTCAAAGCTGTCCTCAGACATTTATTGACTCTGTGACCTTGGGCAAGTCATTTAACCTTGTTGGCTTTAGTTTCTTCATCTATAAAATGAGCTACCGATGAAGTAGCAAACTACTACAGAATCTTTGCCAAGAAAAGCCCAAATGGGATTACAAAGAGTTGGACAAAACTGAAAAATGACTGAATATAATATGCAAAGTAAGTATAATCAAGAGACCAGGAAATTCTATAACTACGATAATATTAGTAAATGAAAACAATGCTGAAGGGCAATTGAACTCTGATTGTTGGTGATGACTTATCATGATCCAGGAGAACAGATGATGAAATGCACTTCCTTCTGTTGTGGAAAGGGGATTAGGGATGAAGATAATCTAAGATATGATTTTGTGTTGAGGGAGGGATGCATGGAAATAAAGGATATTGATAAAGTTTAAGGTTTAAGAGTATGAGAAGCATCAATTTCCTGAGTGCCAACCCTAGAGTTCAAAATGAGCAATGTCTCCCTCACTGCTCTAGCCCTAATTAAACAAACTATCATTAAGGAAGCAGAAGGAAAATGGTTTATTCATGACAGAAATGCAGTCTGAACAAAAATTAGAACAGGTTATTTCATTTATTTATTACTTATATTTTTTTAATTTTTTTCAGGTAATTTTTTAAAAATGGAATGACCCTTAGAATTCATGATTGAATGAAAAAGCATTTACTTATGTGTCAAAGGACCTATTGATGTCTTTCTACTCTAGATGGAATATTCAAAGATCTCACAAGATTATAGATTAAGAATTGGAAGAGACCTCAGAGTCCATCTTTGATCCAATCTCCTCATTTTACAAATTAGGAAACTGAGACCATAAAATTTAAATGATTTCCTCAATACCATGTTGGAAGCATCATAGGCAGGATTTAAACCCAGAAGGGCTATATTCACTGAGGAAGCAGGATTAGAGAAAAGATGTCTTAGTATGGAACTTCAAAAGGAAAGGGATTTTTGGAAATGTGAATTTAATATGTTAATGAAGCATTTCAAGAAAAAAGAAAAAAAGTTTAAATGGAGAAAATGGAGAATAATAGCATCAGAAAACTCATGATTAGTAAGTGAACTTTAAGTTGTGTTTAATTCTTGATCTATTTTTCCAGAATGATGCCTAGCTGCTCTTCACTAAAGTAAAACAATGCAAACAATATAACATGCATGAGCTACTTTACACTAAGCAATCAATGTGCATGCCACAGAAGAAAAGAATTCAGTTTAGAAGACTATTTTCAGTTTCAGTGAATTTAAAATAATCACCCTATATATTAAAAACTATACTGATGTTAAAAGTTCTTGGACTGAAGCTTTTAAGGGCTTTCTATTGGTGAAATTTAAATAGTATTCAGTGCACTCTCTGATAAACAATGAAATACACAAGTGAATTATTTGTCAGGCAAATTTATGACTTTAATTAATGAAGCTTTAGCACACAAAAGTAAAGATAGGTAATGAAACTTACAAAGGATGGCTTCAGTCAGTGAACCATGTTATTTTTATGTGGCCACATTAGTCAGCTTGAAGTTGTATTCAGCTGAAGATTAAATAAGGTGCATCACCACAACAGAGATAAGAATTAATATACCAATTTATTTGTACTCACCCAGAATTAAAGGCGAAACACATTCAAAATTTATAATGCCAAAAAATAGAAGCATCAACAATGAGTTTAAATTGAAAATAGAATGGGAAGAAAAAATTGTTTTTTAATACATACATCCACACACATACTCAAATGTGTGTGTGTGTGTGTGTGTGTGTGTGTGTGTGTGTGTATGTGTGTGTGTGAAACCACAAAGCATGGAAACCAAAGGGTCCAAACTTAAAAAACGGAATAAATAGAAGTAGACAAACTTGGTAATTTGCCATCAGCCAAATCCTGAGAGAAATGCAGGATATTATAATCCCAGAGTACTCAAATTATTATTCATACGCAAATGTAGAAAACATGCCCAATGAACAAAGTGAACTCAATCTCAATTCAAAGACATAAATTGAAGTCAAGTATCCATGAGACATAGTAAAATGTGACATGGCTGAAATGGAGCAATAGAATGACTGAATCTATTTTAAAGGAAGAGATGAGATAAATGGGATGCTGGAAGAGTATTGCATATAAAAAAGATACACTTTCTTGAGGAAATTCATAAACAAAAGGATAAGATTTAGGTGAGGACCAATGGAGCATGAAAGAAAAGTGGCATTTGGCTTAAATATCAACCAGAAGAAAGAAATGGATTGGGGTACTAGAACCAGATCACAAAACTGTCATGGAGGTATGATTATACTAGTGATGAGGGACTTGGATCCTGACTCATGTATTTACTAGGCAGGTAACCCTGGCCAGCTGAGGAAAACAGTGCATTGGGCACCAGATCTGGAATCAGAAAGACCTAAGTTCAAATCTAGCCACCCCGTGGAAATCCATTTAGCCATGATTGACTCAGTTTCTCCTCTGTAAAATGAGCTGGAGAAAGAAATGGTAATTCACACCAATGTCTTTACTAAGAAAACCCCAAATGGCATCAAAAAAGTGTCAGACATGATTGAAAACAATGAACAACTCTAGGCAAGTCATTTAGTCTCTCCATGCCTTGTTTCCCTAGATATAAAATAAGGTAGTTGGATTTTAAGGACTCTAATATCTGTTCAAGCACTAAATCTGATCAATGTTTCCAAAAATTACCTGGAGTTCTCTTTAGGTTAAAAGAAGAGTAGATGCTAAATCCTGGACTTTTCTTTAAGTCAAAAGGAAGAATAAGAAATGAACTAAATCTAACTAGTAAAAAAGTCAGTTGCTGAAATAGATATAATGGAAACTGAGGGAAGAAGCACATTCCATCATAGCATTCCCAATGGATAAGAAGACAAAAATAGCAACTTGTGTTTAACATTTAAGGCTTATTTAAAAAGGAAAAAGGCAGACATAGATATATGCAAAATTTTGTAATGACAGATTTTAAGTTCAGAAAAATCAATAAGATTTTATCAAGCACTGATATGATTCCATGGCTTAAGAGTCCATATGAGAAGTCAGCCCAAGAAATACAGGATGCTATCTGCACCATCTATTAAGAAAGAAAATAACAAGCCATAAAGTTGTGAGGAAAAGTCTTTGTCAACTGTAAAACACTAAAAAACATTGATCTATTATAACCTCTGCTCTATCAAGACTCTGAAATCAAGAACATAGGATTGTAGATTTAGAGCTAGAAAGGACATTATAGGCCATCAAGTGCAATCCTCTCATTTTTATTATAAAAAAACGGACTGAGAGTAGTTAATTTGCCTAAAGTTATATGGCTAGTATGTGAAGCAGGAATTAAATCCACTCCTCAATTCCAAGCTTGGCCCTTTTCTATTATATTTCAGACCTGCATGCAATTCTGTCATACAATATTTTGTTTCTTGTTCAGTCATTTTTCATCATCTCCTACTCTTCTTGATTCCATTTGAGGTTTTCTTGGCAAAGATACTGGAAAGGTGTATCATTTTATTTTCCAAATCATTTTTAGGTGAGAAAACTGAGGTAAACAGAGTTAAATTACTTGCCCTGAATAACACAGTCATTAAGTGGCTGAGGCTGGATTTAAACGTAGAAGATGAATCTTCCTGACATCCTGGGGCTCTATTTACAGTGCCATTAAAATATACAAATATATAACATGCAGGAGGCACTTGAAATGGTTTATGTGTATATCAGCACATATTAAATTTATATGTGTATGCATATGTACAATATACACACACACATATATAATAAGCCACTTCAAGACATGGATTGTCTTTTGCCCTTTTGGGGGGAGCATCCCTTTCACATAGTACAGTACCTGACACAAAGTAGATACTTAATAAATGTTTATTGATGAATTGATATATCTGTGTCACTATATCTATATACATATCCATATCCACACATATATTTATATCTGGGACAAACATACATACAAAAAGTCCTATGGGAAAAAAGAGATGGTGATTCAGGAATTCCTCTACTGACTGATGAAAAATAAAGAGGCTGATGAGGCTCAAATGATAGATTCAACTTTGGACTAGATTCACGGAGTTAGCTCCCTGGGGTCTCCATTACAACTCCATTTCTTTTTGACTCACAAAAAGCAAAATCACTTTTAAAATGATCTACTTTAGTAAACTGTATGCTAATTAAACTATTTCCCAGAGATGAATTTTTTGAAAATTTTCTAATCATTCTCAGGGTTCCTCCCCACCAACACAAAATCTATTTTTTTGCCAAAAGAGTTTATCTTATCAGTATGGCTATGCAATTGGACTTTCAGCCAACCTTGGGGTCAAGTTGCTTCAGAATTGGCTGAGGAAGGTAGATTTTAAAAGAAGACTAAGAAAGAATTTTGCTGACAGTAAGATATCTCAGGAAATATCTTAATCCTAAAATTGTAATAAATTGTAATAGGCATCCACCACAAGCTCCAGAGGTCCCAAGGTTGGAGATTATCTTTAGTCAGTCTCAATACTCATTTCTGAACATTATTAAGAGCTTAAGTGTAGGGTAGAAGTAAGAAACAGAGCATGTACCACAAGGTTCCCTCCAGTAATTCTGCAGATGAACTCCATTAAAACTGACCTGAAGTTTTACTATAGGGAAAAATGCATTACATTGAAGAATTTATATTTTCCAGGTGGGAGGGATGATGGGAATAGGGAAAACAACAACAACAAATATTCTAGTAGGTGACAAATTTAAAAAATCAATCAGAAAAATTATAGGAACTCAAGGGAACTGGGGGAATCATAGGGTCACCACTGATCATTATCAATAATAACAAAATTGTATTTAAGTATCTCTAATATACTAGGCATCGTGTTAAATATGGGGATTACAAAAAAGGCAAACAAATGATCTTTGCCTTCAGATTTTAATAAGAGAGGAAACAAGCAAATAATTATAAACATGTAAGATACTTAGGCAGTAATGAGATGGAAATCATAGAGGGAAGGCACTGGAAAGGCAGGAGTTGGGGGGGAAAGGCCATTTGAAGAAGGTAAGATTTAAAGTTGGGTCTTGGAAACCAGCAGTAATTAATTGATGGCATTGACATCGACAACAAACATTTATATTTAAGGCAAACAAAACACTTTCCAAATATTATTTTTCTTCCCACCTGACCACAATATTGGGATGTAGGTACTTTTATTATACTTGTTTCATAGAAGAAGAAACTAAAAGAGGTAGAGATTATGACTTGTACAGGTTCACACAAGAAATAAGTGTCCTGAGTCATATTTGAAACTGTCTATTTAAAGTGCATGTCCAGCACTCTTATCTGATGCAACATCGAGCCAAAATTCTAGAGAAAGAGAATTCAGTCCAACTCACTCATTTTATGGATGAAGAAATAAAGTTAAAAAATGGTTAGATGACATATCTAAGGTCATACAAACCAATATAATAGGTGCTAAATAAATGTTATTGGCATACTTTCACCTGAAATCTTTTTTCTCATTCTTTCCATCCTCTGCCTCTCACTGAGATCTGATGACGTAGCCTCCCTTTCCAGCACAAGTTGCACTTTCACCTGAACCAATGGTTGAATTAGGGGTTTGGGGGATCAAATACTTCATCTCCCCAGCCCCTTGCCACCTGCACATACACCCTTTACCCATACAACTCAGGAACTTGCCTTCCTTTGACATTTACTCAATTCATATCAAGCACCCAATCAAAGTTTCAATAGTCTTTCTCTAGTGACCTATAAGATACTTTCTTTTTTTCCCAAATGAGTTCTGTGCCTGACTCACTACTTCTCCTTCTCAAATATATTGCCCTCATAGTATTGGCATTTAAACATAAATGCTGATGTTCTGTTAAACCTCTAAACATACGAGTTCCTCAATTTTACTCATTTCCCATCAGAACCTACTCCGCCACTCCAGTTCAACTAAAAACATAGATGGTCATATCCTTGATCCTGCCATCTCCCACAAATGCATCACTTCATCTGCTTCATTAATTCTAAAACTAGACTTTATGTCATCACAACCTGTTGTCATTCCACATCTTTGACCATGTAACCCCAAATCTTTTTTTCAGCCTCACTATCCTTTCTAACCCTTCACCTTTCTACTCTTTCCAAGGACTGCACTTCTACACTGTTTATGCTCTCTTCCTAAGATTGATCCTATAGTGAACAAGTTTAATTCTACGTTGTCCTCTTCTTTAAAGACCCTTTCCAAGATTCAGAATTAACTGCCTTCACCTCTATTTATGTGCTGCTGAAACAAGCTGCACAAAATCAATAAACCGTACCAACTAGATGAACTATAAATTTGTTTTACATAATCTCAGCTGGGTACTCACTATGACAAGGAGATCTCATCATATCTAACTAATGGACTCTAATCTTATCTTCCACAGTGGCTTTTCCATTTTTTTTCATCCATCCCCTCTTCTTAAACCTCCCTAATTTATCCTCACCACACTTTCACACCACCCTCTCAGCTAAGAATCTTGCATTCTAATTCATTGAAAAAAATTGAAGCTATTCTCCATAAATTCTCTCTTCCTCTCTATATCTTATCTCATATCACTGAGATACATTCTGTAACTCTCATCCTTCAACCCATTTCACATGAAGATGTAGCTCTTCTTATTTAGGCACATATTCCATTCCATTTACTGTGGCAGATTGCCCCTTCTAACATCTCAACTCTCACGTATATTCAGTTTTTCCTTGTCTACTGGTCTTATTGGGAGCTTCTCTATTGCCCATAAACTGCCCCATCCTCAGAAAACTCTCACTTGATTCATCCATCTTCACTGACTATCAATGATATCTCTTATTTTCTGTGGTGAATTTCCCTAAGAAGGTCATCCACAACCAAGACCTACATTACCTTTCCTCTTTTTCCAACTTTATCATTCAATCAAACAATTCTATACAAAGTTATAGAGGATTTCTTAATCACCAATCTAGTGACCTTTTCTCATTCTTCTTTGGTCTTGGTCTTTCTTTTAATAAATATCAACTTTTGGGGCACGTATGTGGCTCAGTCGAGAGATGGGAGGTCCTGGGTTCAAATGTGGCTTCAGACACTTCCTAGATGTGAGCAAATCACTTACCCTCAATTGCTTAGTACTTACTATTTTTCTGCTTTGGAACCAACACTTAGTATCAATTTTATGATAGAAGATAAGGTTTTTTAAAAAATACAAATAAAATGTCACCTTCTTTAGAATGTCTTTCCAGACTATTTATGCTAATGTCTTCCCTCAGCTACCCAATATACCTGTCTATACTTTGTACATAATTATTTGCGTGTTGTCTCACCTATAATACTATTAATTCTTGAAAGCAGAGACTGGTTTTTGCCTTTCTTTGCAACTCTAGCACTTGACACAGTGCTGGTACATAGTAGTCATTAAATATTCATTGACTATTGACTGACGTGACTTAATAGATAATAAATAGGAAAAATGTGAACACACTGCCTAAACCAAGGGGAAGATCTCCCTCTACTGTGTAATGCTATATTCCTTAATATTTTTTTTCTTGCTTTGGGATTTAAAAAACAAACTTTGTAGATGCAGGTTACAAGAAATATGGCTCAACTGTAGTTGCTAGAAAAAAAGGATGAAATAAGTAGTCTGTAGCCTAAAATATAGAAATATTTTGTTATGTAGGTTTATTATTATAATGTTCCAAAGAATCAGAAGAGACAGCTAGATGACACATTGAATAGAGTGTCAGGCCTGGAGAGGAAAAAATTCATCTTCTCAAGTTCAAATCTGGCTGCAGACACTTACTGTGTGACCCTGAGGAAGTCACTTAAACCTGTTTGCCTCAGTTTCCTCACTTGTAAAATTAGCCGGAGAAGGAAACAGCCAACCATTCCTATATCTTTGTCAAGAAAATTCCAAATGGGGGGAAGCTGGGTAAGTTCAGTGGATTGAAAGCCAGGCCTAGATAAGGGAGGTCCTAGGTTCAAATCTGGCATCAGACACTTCCCAGCTGTGTGACCCTGGGCAAGTAACTTAACCCCCATTGGCTAACCTTTACCACTCTTCTGCCTTGGAACCAATACACAGTATTGATTACAAGATGAAAGGGAAGGATTTAAAAAAAAAGAAAATTCCAAATGGGATCACATGAAGTTGAACATGACTGAAAATGACTAACCAACAACTACTGAAAGCAGTGTGCCAGGCGTGCTACTAAATTTTAATAAGACATGATGTACATTTTACAAAGGTCAGCATGTAAAGGAAGAATAAGATATATAATCTATATTGTCATACATAATAGAAGTCAACAAAATAGAAAATAACACTTACATAATACATAAGAACTCTAAAAAAAGTACTACATAAGATCTATGGGAGGGAAGATCATTATTAATGGGGGAACTGACTTAGTCTTCTTGGAAGAAATTGCATTTAATGTGGACTTTAAAGCATTGTTGAAATTAAATACACAAAGACATAAAAAAGGAATTCAGGTGTAAAGATCATCATGATCAATGTACAGGAGTATAATGTTTAAATTTCGGGCTCAAATAGGCAGTGAGTCAAGAAACATTCCTGGTGAAAAGGCTAACAGGATATTTTCAGAAAAAATTGGAATTATAGAAACTGATGCAAAGTGAGCAGAACCAGATGAACATTGTACACAGTAATAAGTTTTCAACTTATGATCCTAAAATATATCAGGTCACTTTCAAGCTATTATGAAGGGATTTATCAAATTCTTTCCAGAGAGTGGAGGGAAAATATGAAGGTAGGCAAGGGGAGATATTGGAGAGACAAATAACATGAAGGCACTGGCCATCTGGGAATGTAAAAAGAGGCCAGGAAGATGACAGATTAAACTGAGAAGAAGGAGTAGATCTCTCCACTAAAATTGGTCTGATACAGAGTATTGGAAAGAGATAAAAACACTATTTGGATCATGAGGAAAAGACAAAAATGAGAGACTAAAACTAAAACAGGAAAAAATTTAATCATCCCTGATTTTAGAAACTGAAACCAAATGTCTTTCAAATAAAGAGTTATTCAATCAATGATTCTTCAGTTTATATTGAATTATGAGTAATGAATGTCATATTGACCTTGTAGAACCTAAGCTCCTTGAGAGCAAAGGAATATTTCTTTTCCTGTTTTGTTTTATTTAATTTTGTATACCATGCACCCAACAGACACAAAATAAATGTTTGTTCACTAAACTGAATTAACCTAATTAAAAAGTTCTTCAAGAGATTACCCTAGGTGCTTGTTAAAAGCAAGTATTTTGCATAATGGGAAGAAACTAAAAATTAATTTCACTTTTTCTATCCTTTACCTCAAAGTTCATTATGAAATAATACAAAAGAGGTCCTATTTCGTAAATGTAACTAAATTCAGATTTTGTTCTTTTTAATGTCTTGTGAATGAAGTTTTCAAACACTTTCATATTTTAGCAGTTAATGTGTATGAGCAAAAATGTCTTTTTTTTCTTTAGTAAAGGATGATGCAAATTTTCTTTCATAGATTACAAGCTTTTAAAGGACCAACTGTTAAGCTATAGTTTAAATCACTATTTTTTAATTTTGAATTCAATTTTTTAAGATTGTTGATTTTTTTAAAAGGGAAAAATGGCCTTTTGCCCAATAATGAAGGAATTTTTTGTAGCTGCTAGAAATGAAATGATTTGGTCACAAAAATAACAACAGCATTCCTACAAAGAGAATAAACTACACAGTGCAAGCAGGACTCAAAACACTTGCAAAAGAGACTGAATTCCAAGAATATAAAACATAAAGATTTTTAAAAGTACTAATATTTAAAATATAGTTCATTTGAAAGCTCTATATTACAAGACAATATTTCCAAGAATTTAGCATTCAGTATAAAGAGATAGTAATCAATACTCAGAAATAACAAAGATTATGTAAAGTACAAATTTGGAACACATACACACACATAAACACACACTCCAATTCTTTTATAAAGAATAAGACACCAACAGGATTTTGCAATATTTGGTTCTCTAAAAATTAACTACACAAAATCTTCAACAAAACATTGCTATGTCATGTTTTACTTTGAAAGTCTGACATTAAAATGCATTTACCATTATACTATTAAAAATAAAAGTAAAATTTTTAAAAAGTCTTATGAAGATGCCACACAGATTACCTGATTGGTCGGTTCTCTTTGCTATCAAAAAGTGAGAAGATGACTTCCAGCTCTTCACCTAAGTTGGAGCACATCAAACTCTTCATCTGCACGAAGAGGTGGTGGCTGCTTGCCTGTACAGGGGTGTCTTTCTTCCTGTGTCGGTGCTCCATCTAAATAATATCCACCCCCAAAAAAGATCTGATCAGTACAGTCCCAGCAAGTAAAGATGCTCCATCAGGTCAAAGGTTAGGCACTGAATGTGAGGCTGCTACACTTTCTCAATATAACATAAAACATTAAATCTATTTGGAAGTGAAATCCCAGTTTTTCTTCCAACATCCAACCAGGAGTGTAGTATATTTAAGGGAAAACCAAAAGATCTTAGTTATATGTCCAAGGTAGGAATAATACAGTTCAGTAAAAAAAGTTGATGGATCATTCGCCAACATGCAATCAGGTATTGCATGCAGTATCACTGAAAAGAGGTCAGAACTTGAAGTCGCAGAAACTGAGTTCAAATCCAGGCTATGATACTCACTACCTGCGGGATCTTAGGCAAATCACATGCCTTTTCTGGATCTCAATTTCCTCATCTGTTAAATAAAAGGACTGGATTAAGATGACCTTGAAGATTCCTCCCAGGTCTCGATGGGTTCTGGGATCTATTCTGACCAATTTACTTCCACAAGAAAATGTCATCAGCTACATAACTTTTAGAATAGTCAAAGAAAAACAAAACAACAAAATCCTCAAATCTCTATGATTGTGTTGATGACTATAATTTGGAAGTGTATGTTGTCAAATAAACATACACTAAAAACCTAAGGAGCAAGATATTTAAATTATTAATTAGTAGAAAGGTGATAGGTGATAAAGTGGATAGAAAGCTGGGATTGAAATCAGAAAGGTTCATCAAACCAAGTTTAAATCTGGCCTCGGACATGCATTTAACTGTGTTATCCTGTTACTTAACCCTGTTTGCTTCAGTTTCTTCATCTGTAAAAGAACTGGAGGAGAATATGGAAGATCATTCCAGTACCTTTGCCAAGAAAACCACAAATGAAGGCATGAAGAGTCAGATATTAATGAAAACACCTAAGAGAAGTATGGTGCTTCCCTATGCTTCCCTAAGACGCCCTATGAAAAATTAATGTGCTATTACTAGGATTTACTTAGCACTTTCTTTTGTACCTATCATACTTGACAGGTAAATAGGGATTTTGTAATCATCAATGCATATGACTTATCTTCAGCTGGACTTTAAGCTTAAAATTAGGTGATATCTAAGCTCTATATCTTCAGTGCTCAGCATATAGTAGGTACTTAATAAATGTCTGTTTAATAAATAAATGAAGGAATCACCACATCAAAATGCAGATTAATCTTAATAGGTAAACTCCCCAAACCTAGAGACTTTCTATTTTTGACCAACAAGATGATGTATAACATAGTACAGGTTGAGAATAAAAATTGACATTACAATAGCTTCTAGGGAGAGGTAATCATAAGTGGTACTAAGAAATATGAAGTGGGGAGACAGAGAGTAGTCTTAAGAATACAAAATCTTACTCCAGTTAATAATAAAAGCTAACATTTATATAATTCTTTAAGCATTGTAAATATCTTCAATATATTATCACATTTAACCTTCACAATAACCTTGTGAGATAGGTACTATAATATTCTATATTTTATAGATGAGGAAACTAAGACTGAGCAACTTGCTGAAGGCTCACAACTAGTAAGTATCCGAGGCAGGACTCAAAGTCTTCCTGAGAATTCAAAAGGGAAAAATTGTTTGGCCATCACTGACTTACAGACCTTAATAAATGGTTGAGCATTTATTACTTTTAAATAAGTAGACATTTAGCTTTTATTGAAGACTACTTGGCCTACAGTTTTAATGCTCTAACCCCAGTTCTGCCTTAAATATTATAAAAGCTATAATTCTAATTTAATTGTAAATGTTATTTCAAACATGTAATCTAAACATGAAAGTGTAATCATCACCACAGATTGATTTTTACTTTAGAAAAAAATAACCTAAGATGAGTGTTTGCTACAAAAAGATTTTTGAAAAACTCAATGGCATATAAGCACCAATATCTTCCACTTTTACTACCATTTGCTGCCATTAGTTGGAACTATGTGAAATATCAAATTATTAAAAAAAAAACTACAAATCATCTAGATAAATTCATCATTATAATAAATTCAATAGGTACAAAGAACATCGCCCTGGGAGTAAAAAAAAGAGGAAAAGTCATCAATCTTTCAAAAACTAGGTATTGCAGGAGCTCTGCTCATTTCCTGTTAACTTTGAAAAGACATCTGGATAACAAAATTGTTATCTAAGTCACATATCCTTCCCTCTCCTCTTCACCAATATGATTCTTTTTTTATGCATTGACATTTGATCTTTTTTAAGAAACATTTTATTTTCCCAATGACATAATAATTTTCAACACACATTTTCTGAAATTATATGACCCGAATTGACTCTCTTCCTCCCTATTCATCCCCTATTCCTGAGATGGTAAACAATTTGATCTGAGTTATAGCTGTGTACATTTTAAAACTGGAATGAAACCAAAGACAGTTTATATCCTACACCAAATTCTATTAATTCTCTCCACCTCTTCCACTGTGACTTGATTAAGGAAATGTCTAATCTGTTTATTTGAAGCCTGGGTTCCCAAGTAAAAGAGGGCTGGAGAAAGAAATCTGTATATGGTTAGATTATGGGTTGGCTTTTTTTTTTTTTAGCCTGCTGTGTTTCCATTGATAGATAGGAAACTCCCTTTACCAAAGCGGATTCACACCTATTCTCCAATTTTGTAATTAAGAGAGTTGACAGATTAAGTGCCCTGGCCAGGGTCCTGAAATCACTGTGTCAGAGGCTGGTCTTGATTGGACTCTAAGATTGACTTCTCTATCCATTCTACCATATTGCCTCTGGTTATCTTAGTCACTGTAGAAAGCTGCTGAAAATATTTTCAGTAAGGCAACATCATAGTGACAGTGAGAAAATCAAGTTGAATCTGATTTCATTTTGTAATGATTCTATTCTTTTTTAGCCCCAGTGTGTTGTAAAATTGCCTAAGCTACATTTCTCTGTTTCTGAGTTCTGAAGTTCAGTGTTTCTCATTGAGCTATGTTGCCTCATAAATCACTTTAATTCAAAGAAATATATTGTCTCCAAACATCTTACTGCCCATGTACAATTAAGGGAGATCCGTTATCTCACTAACAAGCCTTGTAAGATGTAGGTAAGTTCAAGGAAGTCTGTTATTTCTGCAGTGCTGGCTGTCCTTCAAGAAAGTCTTAACTATAATCACAGTGACTTTAAACTAACTATGTTGGTGGATATCACCAGAGCTTTCCATAGCAACAAGATGGAAGGAGAGTGGTTGCTAGTCCTGCATTTATGACTATAACATTTTCTGTCATCTAAGATACTTCAGACTTCCTAACCAATCATAGATTTATGTTTCCTTTTTATGTTCTCTTGTACTTCCAAAAATTATATAAAGGCTAGTAAGCCCTGCATAATGGTCATTTGACTAACTGAGGTTGAAAGATCCTTTTTACTGGCAATGCTAGCCTTCCCTGAATGTGTCTGGGAACACCATAACTCAGTTTACCTTAAATTCAACTGCAATGATAGCAAGAATAAGAAATTGTTTAATTGGGAAAGTATGCCTCTGATGATAACTGCCTCTGTAACTGGGCAAGTTGCAATTTCCATGGATCTCAGTTTCCCCATCTACGGAAATAATGGTTTTGGACTACATGGTCTTTTGGTCCTTTCCAGCTTTGGGGTCAATGTAACAAATAGCTTAAATATGTAAAGATTACCTATGTCCACATACCCCTTAGCTAGTTTAGTTATGGCCTTCCCTTAAAACAATCAAAATATCCCCAAGATTCCTTAGGTGGATTCAATTCTCATTCATATAATGAGTTCACTGTTAGACTCAAATTACTCTTCCTACCCTCCAAGGATTGCAAGGAATGTTGCCAATATTATACCCTTGCAACCTAAAAAGAATCCATTTTGATACTCTGCAGGCAGAAATAGCAAAAATATTTAAATTAGGAATAAAGAGACCATGGGAAAAATGGAGCTTTAACCACTCAAAGAGATTTGTATTTGGTCTTTTGGCACAGAAGAAAGCTTTCCAAGGAGACATATGTTAACACTATGTATGAGGTCTAACACATTTTGTTGCTCAGATAAACACAATTAGGTGAAAATGAATTGCTAAGTGTGATGTCCAAAGCCTAAAGTCAGATAATTCACCTGGCGTTTTAACCTGAATTTCTGAAGAGGTAATGCAGGGGCCTCTGTCTCAAAGGTAAGATTAAGGAGATGCTTATTGGAAAAGGGCAGGACTCAGAGGCACAGTAACTATGGAGAAAAACACATCAAAAGCTTAATGGAATGATCTCAGTGAGAATGTTACAGTACTAGATTTTTCAGTAATGCTCAATGCTAAAAGATGGAGGTACATGGACACCTTACATTTCTTCAGCACCTGACCTTTTCTCCTGAAGAGAAAAACAGACTAGTGTCAAAGTGACCTATGTCCTCATCCTAGTAAGATTAGGGTTCGGTGACATAATATAAGGCAGTACACTAGAATGGGAAGAGCACTCATTTCCTAATGTAAAACATGGCTTTAAGTCTCAGCAATGACCCTAGCTTTAAAACTTCACCAGCTATTTAATCTCATCTATAAAAGAGGGATAAAAATCCTTGGCCTATCTTCCTCATAAGGAAATTTTGCAGAAATTCTTTGAAAAATGCTAAGTACTAAGAAAATGTGAGTTATTATTATTACTCAATAGGGAGTCTGAATTGTAGTTAGAGGGAAAAGGATTGGAGGCAGAGGTCTGCAGCTCAAATCCTATATTCCTTATTATCAGTATAACTTTGGGCAAGAACCTTAATATTTGGGGACCTCTGTTACTTCATCTGTAAAATGAAATGCTTAAGCCAAATGGCTTCTTTTCATGTGATTAAGTACACATAAAGTAACCACAAGTATGTAAAGGATATCTTATTTAATATATTCCCAATATCTAACTTTTATTGAGGACAATTACTTCCAATGAAAAAAAGAACATACATATATTAACTAATTGGGCATCAAAAGTAATTAAACATGAAGACTAGATTTGCCTCTGAGGTCCCTCCCATCTGAAATATTTCAAGAAAACAGAGGCAGGAGAAAAAAAGTTAGAAGATAAGAAAAGGAGGGAAAGAGAGAAAAAGGAGGGGTTACACTTGAGAAAGAGGAATATGGAGAAGAAGGAATAGAGTTATGGAAGAAAGGAAAAGAGGTCAAGTGAAGGAGGGAGAAGGGTCCAGTCCTCTGCACATACCTACCCTGGACTTGTTCTCAGAACTCTAATGAAATCAATATTATTACTTCTTTTGGAAAGGCTATATTAATCATCTTTTACATGCCTCTACTCATCAGGATTGAGGGAGTGAAAGAAGGTGAGAGAGAGAAAGATGAAGAGAGGAAGAAAGTAAATTTGTCATGAGATTAAGATTAATTAACTAATGTATCACATAAATAATTATTGCTTTTTGAGTTTAATGGAAGGTGCATCATTTTGTACTGGGGTGATAAGGCATCAAAGATGATAAAATTTGATATTCTAATACAACCAAAAGACAGAGAGATGACCACATTACACTTCTACTCAAAAATCGATATGACTCCATAATGCTTCCATAATTAACTTGAAATTTTCCAATCTGACTTTTAAGGGACCCGGCAATTTCAGCACCAGTTCCCTTTTTAGTCTGTTTTAATATTATTCCCTTTCAATGGGGAGGAGTAGATAGTGTGGTTACTAATCTAGAGGCAGATATCCTAGAGAATTAAGTCAAGTGGGTCTTGGAAAGCATTGCTAACAATAAGTCTAGTGGAGATGATGGAATTCCAATTGAACTATTTAAAATTCTAAAAGATGATGCTGCTAAAGTGTTGCACACAATATGCCAGCAAATTTTGGAAACTCAACAGTGGCCACTGGACTGGGAAAAATACATTTACTTTCCAATTCTAAAGCAGAACAATGCCAAATAATGTTTAAATTACTGGATAATTTCACTCATTTCATGAACCAATAAGGTTATGCTTAAGAGTCTGCAAGTAGGCTTCAGCAATATGTGAACTCTGCAGACTGGTTGTTGAAAGAGAAGAACTAGGGACCAAATTGCCACCATTCATTAGATTATGTAGAAGGAAAGAGAGTTCCAGAAAAGCATCTACTTATGCATCTTTGACTACAGTAAAGCTTTTGACTGCTTGGATCACAACAAAATGTAACAAGTCCTCAAAGATATAGGGAATATTATATAATCTTACTTATCTCCTGATGAACCTGTAAGTAAGTCAAGAAGCAACCATTAGAACTGAAACTGGAAAAACTGATGGGTTTAAGACTGGGAAAGAAGTATTACAAGGCAATATATATTGTCATCTTATTTAATTTATATGCAGAGTACATTATGTAAAATGCCTGAAGGAGCAAATCAAAACCCAGAATAATGGGTGCAAGAAGTATCAATAATCTCAGATGTGCAAAGGATACCACTTTGATGGCAGAAAATGCAGAATAATTAAGAAGCCTTTGGTAAAGGTGAAAGGAGATGGCATAAAAGCTGGATTACAATTTAATATCAAGTAAAAACTAAAAAAAAAAAAACAACCAAACAAAAAAGAATGAAGGCCTTGACAATTGGTCTCATTACTTCATGTCAAATAGAGGGAGAAGAAACAAAAGCAGTATCAGATTTATATTCTTGGGTCCAAAGATCACTGCATATGGCAACTACAGCCATGAAATTAAGACACTTGCTCCTTGGACAGAAAGTTATGGCAAATCTGGACAGTATACAAAAAGCAGAGACTTTACCTTGCTGAAAAAGGTCCACATAGTCAAAGCTATGGTTCATTCTTTTTTTTTCCTTTTATACATTATTTTATTTGGTCATTTTCAAACATTATTCATTAGAAAGAAAGATCATTTTCTTTTCCTCCCCGCCCCCCTTCCCATTGGTGATGTGTCATTTCTTTGGGTATCACATGTGTCCTCCATCCGAACTCATTTCCATGCTATTGGTTTTAGGATTAGGGTGTTCATTTAGAGTCTTTCCTCAATCATATCCCCTCAACCCCTGTAGTCAAGCTGTTCTCTTTCCTCGGTGTTTTTACTCCCACCGTTTGTCCTCTGCTTGTGGGTAGTGTTTTTTTCTCCTTGATCCCTGCAGGTTGTTCAGAGACATTGCATTGCCACTAATGGAGAAGTCCATTACGTTCAATTGTACCACAGTGCATCAGTCTCTGTGTACAATGTTCTCCTGGCTCTGCTTTTTTCACTCTGCATCACTTCCTGGAGGTCATTCCAGTTCCAATGGAATTCCTCCACTTCCTTTGAGCACAATACTATTCCATCACCAACATATACCACATTTTGTTCAGCCATTCCCCAATTGAAGGGCATCCCCTCATTTTCCAGTTTTTTGCCACCACAAAGAGCATAGCTATGAATATTCTAGTACAAGTCCTTTTCCTTATTATCTCTTTGGGGTACAAACCCAGCAGTGCTATGACTGGATCAAAGGGTAGACAGTCTTTTATCGCCCTTTGGGCATAATTCCAAATTGCCCTCCAGAATGGTTGGATCAATTCACAACTCCACCAGCAATGCATTAATGTCCCAACTTTGCCACTTCCCCTCCAACATTCATTACTTTCCTTTGCTGTCATGTTAGCCAATATGCTAGGTGTGAGGTGATACCTCAGAGTTGTTTTGATTTACATCTCTCTGATTATCAGAGATTTAGAACACTTTTTCATGTGCTTATTAATGGTTTTGATTTCTTTAACTGAAAACTGCCTGTTCATGTCCCTTGCCAATTTATCAATTGCAAAATGGCTTGATTTTTTGTACAATTGATTTAGCTCTTTATAAATTTGAGTAATTGGACCTTTTTCAGAGGTTTTTGTTATGAAGATTGTTTCCCAATATGTTGCCTCCCTTCTGATTTTGGTTACATTGTTTTTGTTTGTACAAAACCTTTTTTAATTTGATGTAATCAGAATTGACTCTAAGTCTTGCTTGGTTTTAAAATCTTTCCTTTCCCAAAGGTCTGACATGTATACTATTGTGTTCATCTAATTTACTTAGAGCTTCCTTATTTATGTTCAAGTCATTCACCCATTCTGATTTTATCTTGGTGTAGGGTGTGAGGTGTTGATCCAAACCTAATCTCTCCAACACTGTCCTCCAGTTTTCCCAGCAGTTTTTGTCAAATAGTGGATTTTTGTCCCAAAAGCTGGGGTCTTTGGGTTTGTCATAGACTGTCTTGCTGAGGTCACTTATCCCAAGTCTATTCCACTGATCTTCCTTTCTTAGTCAGTACCAAATTGTTTTGATGACCATTGCTTTATAATATAGTTTGAGATCTGGGACTGCAAGGCCACCTTCTTTTGTATTTTTTTTCATTATTTCCCTGGATATCCTTGCTATGGCTCTTCCTAAAACAATTTATAGCTGTGAGATTTGGACTACAAAAAGCTGAACACTCACAAAATTGTTAGAGAAGACTTTTAAGAGTCCCTTCGACAGGGAGGTGATGAAATTAGCTTATACTTAAAGAAATTAATTTAGACTACTTATTGGAAGGACAAATATTGAAGTTGAAGCTTAAATATTTTGGTCATATAATCAGCAGGCAAGATTCACTGTAAAAAACCTTGAAGTTGGGAAAGATTGAAAGCAAGAGAAGAGAATGGGAGTTAGTGTCGTGGAAGCAATGAACTTAAGATTGGACAGACTTCAAGAGGCAGGGGAGGATAGAAAGATCTGTAGTACTATGGTCCATAAGGTGTGAAAAAGAATCAAACAGAACAATAGAAAAGCAGAACAAGATCCTAGTCTAGGTGTCAGAAAGACTTAAATTCAACTTTAATCGCCAACAGAGTGGCTTTATGACCTTGAACAAGTGACTTAACATCTCATTATTAGAAAACTTTGAAATACAAAAAAGGTGCTGATCTGTCTTGAAAAAAAAATCTCATTTGGAAGTTTCCTCCCAAGAAAGAAAAGACAGGTACAATCCTCATCTTTAGCCCCTTCAATTCAATGTGTTCATTCACTCAATAACTGACCTATTAGCTGTATCTTATACAAGTCATTCATACTCTCAGCCTTAAGTCTTTGCACAGGCAATGGTCTCTTTTGTTGAAAAGGCATCTATACTTACCTTTCCTTTATACAATCCCTGCTTTCCATCAAAATATAGTTTGTGTACAACCTCTTCCACAATGCGTTTCCTGAGTCCCAGTTATTAATGTTCCCTCTCGCAGAAGATGCTTCTAGCCACCCACCCTGGTCATCTTTCTATCTACTTTGATACAGGGCTCCTGCACCAAATGTCCTTCAGAGACCATGTTCTAGGAGACAGCTGATTCAGCCATAGAACTCCCATGCTGGGACCAACGTATTCTGATTTGTGAGTCAGTTATGGTCTCAGATCACCAAATCATGTGTCTAGCCCACAATTTGGCTATCTGCTCTCTCTCTCAGTGTAGCCACCTATAAGGATTCTACTCAAATCAGTACAACCATCAGTACTGGGAAGAACCTTCAATCATCTCTGCTACAGCTTCACTCACCCTCTCTGTGGCTGCCCAAACTGAAACAACCCTATATGACCACCATTCCCTATTCTTTCTTCCTATTAAAATCTAAGCTTCTTGAGGGCAGCCACTGTATTGCTTTTGTACACTAGCACTTAGCAGAGTCTCTAAATTGTATTTCTAACAACTCCAAAGGACTCATGATGAAAAAGGAAACAGATTGAAATGTACCATTCTTCACTTTATTTCTCCATGAATTCTTCTCTAGTGCATGCAATATATACCTTGTTTCACAATATGATGAACAGAGAACTATATTGTATGATAATAAATGTATAACCTATATCATATTACCAGCCTTCTTAGGGAGGGGTGAGAGTAAGTGTGTCTTGCACAAACCACACACTTAAGAGTTGATGAATTTAATTGAATTTATTGAGCTGACCATAGGGCTTTGAGCTGGAATATCATATGATCAAAGAAGTATCTGAGGAATATTAAACACTGTGTAGCATGGATTTGAAGGAGGAAAGGCTGAAGACAGGGAAACTTGTTAAAATATTACAGTAATCAGGAAGGAAGCAATGGGAATTTGTAACTAGAACTGGTATGGTAATGATAGCAATGAAAAGGAATAAATAAGAGAGCTTATGAAATCAAGAAATTTGGCAGTTTGAAAGAGTGCCTGGTATAAGTCTGAATTAAGACAAACAAACAAAAGAGTGACCTCAATTCATTTGGGGGACCAACAAAAAAATACAAAAAAATAAGTAAAAGAAAATAAAACTAATTTTCAAACTTTTCTTCCTGGCACCTGGAAGTGGAGGACATATTAAAATGTATCACATTATTTTGAGATATGTGTAAAATGTATTGTTTCAGGGCATGGTCACCTCAATTCTCAATTTCCTTGAAATTATCTTCAATTAGATCTGGAACATTATGTGAGCTCTCTATTTAACAAATTAAGTAAATATTAAGAAAACCATGGAAACCACAAAATTAGCACTTGAAAGAATAAGTGACAGTAAAGTGCTAGATACTTACCAATCTGTAGAGTTCTGTTATGCTGATATCTTCAGGATCTACCATTGCATATTCTTTTCGAGGCACCAAATCTAATCCAAGTTGTCTAGGAAACAAGATGTAGATATTTATGGAATAGATTCTCCACCATGTTGATTGTAATCATGCTTATACTTGTGTTATTCTCAAGCAATTTCATCAAATAACTAGAGTTTGAATCAGCAGCATAAGTCAATGATACAAGCCAAGAAATTACTTGTACATATAAAAAATTGATATTGTTAATGAAGGATTCCCAATCACTGGGATTGCCTCTTTACTAAACCCAATATAAAAGGAAAGTAAAAATAGTATATGATTTACTGAGGATGATGGAGAGATTCAGTGAAAGATAAAAATCTCTCTGAAGGGTCAATTCAGGGCAGAAGAGGAGAACTGACGAATAATAGAAGAATATACTTGAAATGCTTTGGTGTCATCAAGTAAAATAAATAGGCCAAAGAGGGCCTTAAGAGATGAGTGGATTTTATGATGGTGAAAAATTTATAGAAATTTTAATAATGTAAAGAAGTGACCCAAATTTTGTGTAAATGATTTGAAAGTTGAAAATGTAATGCCCCATGAGGACAGATAAAAGAAATCTTGACAGATCTTTTCTATTTGGAGGAGGGG
Organism: Monodelphis domestica; assembly: GCF_027887165.1. Classification (NCBI taxonomy): domain Eukaryota; kingdom Metazoa; phylum Chordata; class Mammalia; order Didelphimorphia; family Didelphidae; genus Monodelphis; species Monodelphis domestica. The sequence continues at coordinate 178,067,112 of NC_077231.1, forward strand.
TGTTTGCGTCTGCCTATTATTGTTCTTCCAGTTTTATTCTTGAGGTTTCTCAAGCTGACTTTCTTTAGTTGCGTTATCTTACTAATTATTCTGTAAAATCATATTTCTCCCTACTATACTAATCAGAATCTTTTACCATAAGATTTTATAAAAATTTATATATTTATATCTTAAAACAATGTCATCCTTGGAGGACTCATCTTTCCACTTTTTCCATGAAGATAAACATATGATAACTGAAGTGGCTTAGGGGTTCTTTTGTTCTCCCTGTTGTGATTATTTATTATTACATATTGTTACATAGTCTTTTATGCTGTCTGTGTGTTTGTTCACAAAGCCATTAAGAGACGGAATGATCTGGGAGAAAGAACATGAGATTTGTACTCAGAAGAGATCTAGTTTAGAATTTTGGCACTTACTAAATATATCACTATGGACAAATTACCACCTCCTAATATTTATTTTCTTCATTTGGTAGAATGAGGAAATTATAACTGTAATATTTGTTAAAACTTAAAAAGATGAAATACATTAAAGTATTTTGAAAGTAAGATGAAATACATTAAAGTATTTAGAAAACCTTAAGGAATTATATAAATGTCAGCAATTATTAGGTATGATCCTCTCATTCTATTAGAAGGTCAAATCCAGAAGAACATGTCCTAATGATGTGATACTTACTCCAACACATAGCACAATGCTTTGCATATAGGACTTTAACAAATAATAGAATGAATATTCTTTGCGCTCTACTACCACATAGTGAAAAGACAATTTTTCCATCTCCATTCCCATTTTCATTACCCTACATAAGTACTTCATTTTTTATAGGATTTCAAACTCTTATCTGAAAGTTAAAAAACTGGACTAAACAACCATATTTAATTTAGAGTAGCTACATGTCTGTGTTTCTTATTAAACATTTTCTTGCCAGTTTTATCTTGTCTAGAGAATAAATTTCTAGATGAATGTTTGGATGAGCAATATTCCTCCTCAAAATAAATATACAATAAAGAAAAACAATATTTGGTTACTTTAATAACACATTCAGGTGATTATGGAATATAGGTTCAAAATAAATTGCCTTTATGGAAAATATAATTATTTAGACTATTTACTCACTAGGCAAGTAGCTTTAGAAGCTTACATAATTCATTTAATACCTGCCTTAATATCTGTTACTTATTAAAATAAATAAAAAGCATTAGCCCCAAAGGATCAAAATACAGTCACAACATTGCATAGATCAAAAACTGAATTATTATTCAGTCAAAATGAATTTTTATCTTCTCACTTATCTCATGTATTGCCCTTAGCTTTGTCTTTATACTTTAAATTGAAAAAGGAATTAATGCTTATCTTGTATCTGTTTCTAAAATGGTTTTTAATATGACAACCTATATAACTTCCTCCTTAATGAATCCAAACTCTTTCAATACATCAAATATACTGCTTTGAAATAATGATAATCACTTTCATAACATTTTGTTAGATTGAATTGAATCTCAGAGGTCGGGCTAACTCCTTAATTTTTTGGTTATAGAGGAAGAAACTGGGGCCATGAGAGACTTAGTGACTTTCCCAGGTCTCTATGGTAATCAGTAGCCAACTAGGGACTCAAACCTATACCATGTATCTTCAAATTGACCATTCTTTCCATAATACCATATTTTATGATGCCATTTTCTCTACCCTTTATCAGTGAGAGCTCTCTGTTTATCCCAGGGAAGATTCCTCAACTTATTCACAATTTCTTAATCTAGAATCAGTATCTTTAAAGTTATAAGGAACTTTTAAGATTTCCCTACAAGTGGGGCTGGGACTAGACACAGCAACAGCTTCCAGGACCAATTCTCTTCCAGCAGGAAGCATAGAGATTAGACATATTAGTTAAAAAGTGCTTTACTTTTAACTTGAGGGGAAAAAAATGTGACTTTTAGAGCTTAAAGTAAGCCCTTCAAGAGAGGCTCTCATCTACAGTTATCCTAAGCAGACTATAAGGTGAAAAATGACTAATCTGAATGCATAACAAATTATGAGGAGTCCCACAGCTGTGTCTGCTACAAGATTTTTCCTTTAAAGTTGAGAGAAGTGGGATTTCTCACAGGATTACATTGGCAACATTCTACATATAAATGGCACAATACAGAAGAGACTGAGGTCAAAGGGAAAGGCTCAGCTGAAGAATGTGAGAGACTGGAATCAGTGGCAACATTCAGCAGAATGATTCCCCTAAGTATTTTCTTTCCACCTAGGAAGTTCATGGTCTTATTCTATGCAATGATGACCACCAGGTGATGGAGCCCAGCACTGCTTCTCTTAAAGGAATGAAAGTTCCTAACTTTTTTGTTTTTATATTCACAGGGAGTGCCTGGCACACAGTGAATGCTTAATAAATGTTTTTTGATTTATTGATTTGGAACAGGAGTAACTGAGTTAGCAGCAGCTGACTTTTCCTGACCCTATGAGTGACTGTATGCTCTGAGAGTAAATGAAAGGATCATAGGATCTTATATTTGGTGTAGAAGACACCTTGGAGGCTATCTAATCCACACCTTTGATTTTATAATAAAGAAACTGAGAAGAAGAGAGAATAAATGATTTGCCCAAGGGCACAAAGTCAATAAAACAGGAGAAAGCTGCATATGGTTCTTTTAGAAACTACAATCATACACTATCTATCCTTGCTTAGTTTCTATTATGCTTAATTACTTGAAATTTCTTCTGCTATTATTACTCACTCATTGCCCCAGTCCAGGCGAGCAGTAATATGCCTCTTCACATCTTTCATACGGTCATGGGTGAGATGGCCAACTAATACTTGGCGTCGTAGGTCTAGGATTTCATTCATTATATGCCACAGTCGGTGGAAGAGATCACCTTCATTTCTCTAAAAGATATCCAAAGGAGGAGAAATTCATTAATTAATTCCAAAAACCAAGATCTTTACAGTCAATAGATTAATTAGCTAGTTTCTAAATTATGGCATACACACATGCATAGAATTCATTACAATTAATAAAGCATTTGTACTGCATAGAGAACTATGATAGGTAGGGGGGCAATAAAAATTTAAATAAAACATGATCTTCAGAATTATATTACTTATAAGCTAGTGATACATATATAGGTGACTATAATATATATGTCTATTCAATTTTATTTTCTACTACTTTCTAAGACAATTTTCTCAGTGGCCCACATACAGTCCAGGCTCTGCAATTTGCTCATGCTGTTTCTTCTTAAAAACTGCTGAAATTCACTCTTCTCTGCTGCTCAGCCCTATCTGCTATTCAGGTCACAGACCAAAAATCACTTCCTCAACAATCCCTTCTCTACTCTTCCTCCTCTTTCCTTTCTCTAAACTCCTAATGACCTTTGTGAAAGAATACTCCTTCTTGAAAACTCTGCAGCCTTTTAATTCAATCACCCTCTATGTAGATGGTTCTCAGATCTCCTTGTCGAGTTCTAACTTCTCTCCCAACCTTCAGTCTCACATCTCCAACTGTCTAGTAAATATCTTGAACTGCATTTCCTATCAAAATCAATACCTAAATGATTTTTCCTGAAAACTCTCCCCTCTTCCTCACTTCATTATTACTGTCAGGAAAGCTTCAAAATCTAGGTGTCATCCTTAACTCCTAATTCTCTCATCTCTGTATCCAATCAGTTCCCAAATTCTACAATTACAGGCATAATTCTACTTATATATCTGTCATATATGGCCCCTTCTCTCCTCTGACACTATCAAATTCATGAAGGTCCCCAACCTTTAACACCTGGATTGTTCCAAATAGCTACTGGTTAGTGTCTATCCCATATTTTGCCCTATACCAATCCATCCCTGACCCAGCTGTCAAAATGATCTTAACACACAGCTCTGAACTATCACTCTCCCTCTCACTGAATAAACTTCAGTAGCTCACTATCATCCCTTCACAACCCGGCTCCTTCCTTTCTTTCTAGTCTTATGCCATATGCTCCTCCAAATACTCTATGATTTAGTAACACTAGTTTCCTTGCTAGTCTTCTCATATGGCACTCCATCTCCTCATTCTAAACTTTTTCATTGGCTAGCCACCCATGCCTGGAGTAGTCTCCCTTCTCACCTCTGCCTCTTGGCTTCCCTAGCTTCCTTCAGGTCCCAGCTGAAGGGACCATCTTGTGCAGGGAAGCCTTTCCCAGTCCTCCTAACTCTTAGCATTTCACCTCTAAAATTACCCCCAATGTATCCCTCATACGTTGTTTGTTCAGAATAGGCTGCATACTATCTCCCTCAATTGGGTGTAAGGTCCTTAACTAGTTTTTCCCCTTTCTTTGTATCCTTAGCAAAGTGCTTGGCACATAGTAGATATTTAACAAAGGTACATAGCTTAACTTAACTTACTGACAGTTGACTTATTGAGATTCTAACTCAACTACTGATCTGTCCAAAAGACTTTTGCACTTGAATTCAAGTCTTTTATTTTCTAGATCTTTCACTGATACTTAAATCTGAAGCTTGAGGTAGTATATATTATAGATTTCCTAGATCTTTTATCTGGCTTGCCTCTTTGAATCTAGCAAAGTATCACAATAAGAGGCAGTCCCTTCTTTTGCCACTATCTCAGTCTTAGCTTCTTCTTTTCTCATTTCCTAACATATCTTGACTATCACATTCCTGAAGTGTGATATAATAAGAAACTATGAAACATTACTTTATAAGATTAATAGAGGAAAAGAAAATATGTCAATTCAAAAGCAGTCCCACAGCCTAATTTAGTAGCCTCTCTGAGAGGTGTTGTTGGCTACTGCTGCTGCTGCTGCTGCTGCTGCTACTACTCACACATATAAACCTAATATGCTTACTTGAAGGCTGTTTCCAAAAGGGTAGCTGCTACATCAGTTTCTAGAGATAGTCCTGTTAGCTTTTGCTTCTGAATCCCACTAACCCCTACCATTAACCTTCCAATTAACAATCATCTGGTAAAATTAATTTATTCTTGATAAAGGCATTTACTAATATGCAATAGTAAAAAAATGGTTGACACAAAATAATCCTTTAATGAGAAAAATCCTAGAGTATGCCAGTACATATATATATATATATAATGTGTATATATGTGTGAGAAAGACAGATATATAGATAGTATAGATAGATTAGATAGACACATAGATAGATGATAAAGAAAGAGCTAAAGAGATAGAGACAGACAAAAGAAAGATATCTATCTATTCCACAGAAAGATTGGGTTAAAAGTTAGATGAAATTAGTAGTGAAGGACACATATAGAGAACATGTGTAAAAAATGGGTAACCAACAACTCCTAATACCAAAGACTTTTCTTCCTTTGTAGAGTCTCATGCAGCTAATGGGACCCAGCCCTGTTTATAGAAGGTACAGTTTTTTCTTTACAGTGGGGTGGGTGCCCAGCACATATGACTTTTTTTGGTCCAAACTTAATAATTCTCTCCATCGTTAAAATTCATATTCCATGAAGCTTTTTCTTTCCTCACGTAACTATCTTTTTTTTGTACCTATGTATCCTTACTGTGGTTCCCTATTTCCAGTAAGATGAATTTTCTCATACCAGTCTGGATGTGCAAGACAAGGTCACTGAGGATTTGGGGAAGGTAACTGTAACTTTGAAAACTCAATGCTTACTTCTAGGAGACTAGTCAACTAAACTTACAAAGTTCTCAGGTTCAAGTCAGATCTCTGGACTGATGTTTTTAACACCCTTCTGAGTTACCTTTTTAAAAAAGATACATGAACAATGTTAGCATGACGAGAATTCAGAGATCACCATTCCTGCTAAAATATTTTTATAGTTAAAAAAAAAAAAAGCTATCCTGACACAACTATCAACTTTTATGTGATGGATAAGTTTTCAGTTGGCAAAGAGGTTTCGTGATAGCTGGCATTACCTATTTAAAAATGCACTTAAACACTTTCTACATCATTAAACAGAAGTGAGCAGTCTCAATGCATTTCATAAACTGTCACCAACAGAGAGAAGAGAAAACCAAATATATTTGTAGAAAGGTAATAATTGGAAGCAAAAAATCCAACCTATACAGTATTAACTTTCAGCTGCATCACTTGACTGAAATGTCTTTTTTCCCAAAATTACCAATGTTCTTTTAATTGCCAAGTGTCCTGATTTTTTCTCAAACCTTTTCCTCCTCAACCTTTTCACAGGTTTACACTGTTGTGGAACCTCTAATCCCAAATAAGCACTCTTCTCCAGGTTTTAATGACATTTCTCTCTCCCCAGGTTCTACCTTTATGATGACTCATGAGTTTCATTTGTTCAATTTTCATCCAAATTATTCCAACTAAACATAAGAATCCCTAGAGGTGCTATCCTTGGTTGTCTTCTCTTCTCCCTGTATGCTTCTCACTCAAAATAAAATTAGTTTCCATTGGTTCACTTATCTCTATGGAAATCACTTGCTAGTCATTAGTCTTCTCTTTTCTCTCCTGAGGGCATCTTGTATCAACAACTTGCTCTCATACACCTTAAATTGCATATCTGAAAGTATTTCAAACTCAACATGTCCAAAACAGAGCTCATTATCTTCTTCCTAAAACTCTTACATCTTCTGAACTTCCCTATTACTGGGGAGAGCACATATAAGATGGCCAAGATCATAATCTTGATGTCATCCTTGAATCATCACTGTCTCAATCCTTATATTCAATATATTGTCAAGTCTTATTGTTTCTATACTCTCCCTCTCTTCTCTGATACAGCCACTATTCTATATAATCTCTTATCCCTTCATAGCTGGATTATTGTGATAACTGATAGATGATCTCTCTGCCTCATTTTCTCTATCTGTAATTTATCTTCAAAGGACTAAACTGATTTTCCAAAGTGTATGTCTGACCATGTCACCACCATCCCTATTTAATAAACTCCCATCAAGTACGTTTCTAAACATAGGTATACTATCATAACAATGACAGATGAATACTGAGTCCATCAGTCAAAACTTCAAGACACTGTATTTCCTCTGATGCCATTCTACTAAATCATACAATGCACTTAACAGAGAAACACCATTCCAGTTTCTATTTGTCCTATTATGTAAAATGGGATTAAAGTGAATTCATTTTTTATTTTGTTCTGAAATATTTTTATATTTTGATAAAGAACTTATTTTACATTAAACAATTTTTCAGATAAAAACAAATGTAGCTCCCTATTACTTCCAGAAACCAACATAAAATGTTCTTTTTTATTTAGAATTTAAACTCAAGACATTGCCCCATTCCAATCTTCTTATATTTCAATTCCTCCATGTGGTTTAATATCCAGCTATATCTGCCCCTTGATAATCCCTCAAATGGGACATTGCAGCTTTTTCATTCTATATCTTTTCAATTTTTCATGTCTGGAATGCTAGCCTTCTTTGTTTCTTTCTTCTGAGTTCCCTGAGTTTACTTCAACATTCAACTGAAATCTCACTATCTGCAGCAGCCTTTTTTCAGTGTACTTCATACTTGTACCTTCCCTCTCTTATATACTTTGTAAAATTTTCTTTTGGGGGAGGGGATCTTCTCCATTAGAATGTCAATTCCTTGGCATGAGGAACATTATTTTGTCTGTCTTTGTATGTCCACTCCTTAGAGTAGTCTCTAAAACCAAGGGTATAATATAGATCCTTAGCCTGACCATGAAAATCATATAATTTGTGCTGAGAATGTAGTTCAACCTTAATTTTTTTCACATGTAGAAGATAATTGACATCTATGCCAAGCCGAGAGGTTGCAGAAGGCATTAATTAATCTCAAATAACTGTGTCAGAGAAGAACAATAAATACAGAGAGCTTCTGACTTTCCCAGACGTCAATATAGCTACCCCGGTGTACTTCCCCACACACGTGACTTTTTAGCTGCCTTTTACATGTTGTCTTCCCTCACAAGAACGTAAGTAAGCTCCTTAAGAATAGAAACTGTCCTATTTTGCTTGGATTTGCATCCCCTGGGTTTAGCACAGTCCCAGGCACAGAATAAATGGTTATAAATGATTGCTGCCTTCCTGTCTAACCAGTACATTCAATATCATTATCATCAACCTCACACATTAATATAGTGTCTTACACTTCCCAAAACACTACCCTCAAAATAACCCTGGCTGGTAGGTATTACACAAATATTTTCATCACCTGAGAAAAGAAATTAAGCCTCAGAGACATTTGACTTAGAAAGATTTTTGCAGGATAAAAACTGATGATAAGTGATAGAGTCATTATCTAAATGCTTGCCTTCTGAGACCAATAAATGTACCTACTATTTGTGTATATATACATATATATGGATGTATAGACACATAATTATTGGTAAGTATATGTATACATGTGTAGGTACACATATAAATTTCAGAGATGCAACATTCATGGATGACTATATGTGCACACTTATGCATATTTACATATATCCATTATGTGTTTGTATATTAATTTGTATATACATATATATTAAACATATATACTTTGTATGTACATTTTAATGTACAGCTATACCTCAAAAAGTTTATGTTATGTTGCAGAGATTTGACACTTACTGGTGAATATATATATACTATATTAAATATATACATATAATTATATATATAATATAATATTAATATTTACATAGTATGTATTTAATATAGAACAATAATAGATTATTATAGTACATATAATTGAATAAGATATAATTGATATAGCATATTAAATACATATAAATAAATATATACATAAACATTATATTATATATATATATTCATCAATAATTATTGTATCTCTGGAATAGAATGGAAACTTTTGACAAGGGATCTCATTTTTGTTTCTGTATTCCTAGTACCTAGCAGAGTGCTTAACACATAAGTAGGCATATGACATTTTAAAGATGAAAATGACAATTTGGAGTTGAGGGCAGTGACCAAGATGGCTAGGAGACTGAATCAAGGAAATCCAATGAAAACACTAGGAATGTTTAACTTAGTCAAGGAGTAATCTGATCACTGTTCTCAAGTATTTGACAAGAAATCTATGGAAGAGGGATTAAATTTGTTTGGCTCAACACCAGAATTTAGAATAAAAACAAAAGCAAAGTACATTTAAGTGGCACTTTAAAGTTTACAAGCACTTTTCTCAGGGCAATCCTGAGAGTTTTGTAATGAAATTCCTATCTTCATTTTATAGATGAAAACATTAAAGCACAAGGAGGCTAAATTACTTGCTCAGAGTAACAAAACTATTAAAACAAGCCATGATTCAAATTCAGGTTTGAGGCTAAAACTCCTATTATAAACTATGATTTTAAAATCTTACTATTATCAACAATAACAGCTAGCATTAATAAAGCGTGTTAGGGTTTTCAAAGCAATCTACAAATATTATCCCATCATATCCTCACAAAAATTCTGGGAAGCAGATGCTATTATTATTATTTCTATTTTAAATTTGAGAAAATTAGGGCAGAAGTTTAGTAATTTGCCCAAGATTGTACAACTAGTCTGTTTATGGTTGGCTTTGAACTCAGAGATTCCTGAGTCTAAGTCCTGAGCTTTATTGACCATGTAACTTAGCTGCCTCACCTACTCTGTTGCCTCTCAACAGTAATAGCTCAATACTACTTAGCTCTTACAAAACTATAGGTCGATTTCTCCACAATAACTTTATAAGGTAAATAGTATTGAATATTATTATCCTTACTATATTTGTCAGATGAAGAAACTGAGGTTTAGCAAGGTTAAATGATTTGTCCAGGGTCATCCTGTCTGCAAGCAAAGATGGAGCTCATTTTTTGATTTGAAGACCAGACTCTATGCAATATTCCATGGTACTTCTAAAGCCAATTATTAGCAGAGAGAGAGTGATTATCATCATGACTACTTGTCCATCCCCAAATATACTCTATATGTTTTCTCTTGATAATAACTCTCCCATTCAAGCCTTTCCTTCTTCCTCAAAAACCTATCCTTATCCTCTCCCCAACTTCTCTGAATCCTGTTGGATGTACTGAAATGCCTACTGTGTTCTCCCTCATCTTCATATTTTCATAATTGTGTCTATATTTTATTCTAGTAATAAACTTACACATAAATTTTCCAAGGAGGCATGATTCATGTTGTCTTTGTTTCCTTTTCCCTCCCTCTCCCAGAGTTATCATGTAATTCCACTGGGTTATACATGTTCATCTTCATATTCTGAAAGTCTCTTTTCTAAACCAATTGTAGCACATTGTATCCATCTTATTATACATTTGTTACATACAATTCCTTGTTTTCTGTCTACTTGTGGACTTCTTTTCCCCCCAAAGCAGCCAGAGTCATGTTTTGTGCACATTAGGCATTTAAGTATGTTTTTGTAAATAAATGGATGTATATACATTTATTGCTCAATCCCACATTCCAACAACTGTGCTGTAGTACAAGAATGTCAAGGAGCTAGATAAAAGCCCTGCAATGGAATCTGCTCCCTGATTGGCTCTGCGAAGTTGGTCAAATCAATTAACATCACTGAGCATCACTTCCTTCATCTGAAGTCAAAGAGTTGGATGAGACAATCTGGATTCGTTCTTCAGATAGAAAATGTTGTAATACTAAGGTTCAGGGGGTAAATTCCTCCATTGGAAATACTTGCTAGTGTTCCTGTGAGGTATCAATATTCCTCACACTCCCACCTATCTTTCCCTTTTCTACTCTGTCACAGAATGAGATTGCCCTGAGTCTATTTCTGCTGAGATAAGCACCTGCCAGTCTCTGAGCTTTACATGAACCTATGCATATTGTGTTGGTGGTTGTACAGCTGCAATCCCCATTAATAAAGAACCATTACCTTTCAACAAGTAACTTCAGAAGTGGAAGTCAAGCCTATCTATCAATCTTATCTTCAAAGTGTAGTATCTAATTATCTTGTGCTTTATTTCTCTTTTTTCCCCAAGTCAATTATGGTGACTATTTTTAAATACTGCTGACTGCCATCTAGGAATAATATCAAGATTTCTCAGACACTAAGAAAATCTTTCTATTATTACTATTTATCATTCTCTGTTGCTCAGAACAAAGCAAGCTGTGAGTATTAGTTGACCTGCCTCTTGTGTTTGCCTTCTAGAGAGTGGTCAGCATGCATACATTGTTGGTCTCCAAATTAACCTACTGTGGCAAACAATGCTTCACTTTATTCCTTCCGTGAATTTTTCTCTAGTGAATTTAACTTGAAAGTCTGTATTGTATGATAACACATATATAACCTATATAATATTGCCTGCCATCTTTGGGAGGGGCAAAGGAAGGGAAAGTGAGGGAGGGAGGGAGAGAACATAGATCACAAAATTTCAGAAAAAAATTATTGTAAATAGTAGCAACATAGATCTTCAAAAGAGAAGTTCATACCTTAAAATGAAATGATGAATAACTATATCAAGCAAAATGCAATCCAACTTTTTTTTTAAAAAGGACAAAGATATAAAGCAAATCACTATCAGAGAAACTTTGTTCCAGATGACTGCAACAGACTGACCCCTTATCCAGGTGCACATAACAGACAGTAAGGATGCCTTGAATTTCACCTTCCTTTCAAATGATTTCTTTCATTTCTATTAAAAAATACCTATATGTCATTGTTTTAAGTTAAGAATTTTGCTTGGGCTTTGCTCATTTTTCAGTACAATATATTTTTGGTGCCTTTTTTTATTTCAGTCCAAAAATGGAATGGCTTTTCTTTAGCTGCCTGCAAGGCACAAGGTCCTTCAGGTCACTCTTATTTCTATTGTACTTTTCTCTTCATGCTAGCAAAGCTCACATTCTGACATTTAATATAGGACTGTTCTTGCTTCTCATACAAGGCTACTCAAGCTACCCTGCTGCAGAATACAAGGCTAGAGTACCAACATCAGTTATTTGACTACAGGAAGTTCTTCAGCTCTGTCTTTCCTTGATCAAGTACACTATTCAATTCCACAAGTAATACAGATCAGAAAAACTACTGCCCATTATTCCATTTCTATATACCTCATTCTAGGATTTTTTTTCTCCTTGGCACAATCCTTATAATATATCTTCTCAAAAGAAACACATCAGAATGATTTAAATTTATTATATATGCCCTCTGTCTCCTACAATAAAATCTAGGCTGACAATTTAATCATAATGCCTGATTAATTCTTTCTAATATATGTGGATTAAATAATTAACTAGCCTATCAGCTTACTCTGGTCATCATCTATAACTTGAGGCTTTTTAGAAGACAAAATACATCAAGTCTTTTTCCAATATAGTAGTGGAATGGGGTATTTTTATTAATGGAATATTCTGGATAATGGAGAACTACCATGGATGCTGTATTTTGATTTCCAAAAGGAAAGAGATTATGTTGATATACATTTAAGAGGAAAAGTGTGATGAACATAACATAATTTGATCTTTCATTTATGATTTAGAAGGCAATTCAGCTCTAGCAGGGATATGTAGAGAGTTTAAGATGACTGCAATCAGTTTTTACTGAAGTTGCGAAAGAAGGACTTAAAGGCATCCAAATACACTCACTAGCAACAATAACTCACCTTCAGAAAATTTATCATTTAAAGATATGCACAGTTATTGAAGTTTCTGATAGCTTATTTCAAACTATTTTCTTCCAGAACAACAATACCATAAAAAACTAATTACCACATAAAGTTGCTTCCACATGGTTCCCCAGTCTCTTAAAGTTGATGTCATTTCTGTGATAACGGAGTCTTCTGTTGGAATTACCATTTCAAACTGCCTGTGATATTGAAAATATATTTTAAAAAATACCCACAACAGTATTATCAAATACTATAGACAATAATCTTGTTTTATGTATCACAATGGGAAAATTGGGGAAGGGGAAGACTCCTGATCATTATTTCGATCTGCCGATGATTACCGCTTTCTGGTTTTAAAGAAACATTAGGTTTAGAGGGAAAATCCAACATCCTAAGCTGTTATTTAAAAACCTCTGAAATCTAGCACACATCAATCTTTCCAGAATATATGATGTTGTTACAATTCTTAATTTAAGCAGAATCATAGGCAAACTAACCCACTAGCTGTTCCACCAACTCAGCACCCATATTTCCCATCTCTATTCCTTTTAAAAAGTTGTTCCATAGAATCAAATTGTACTCCATCCTCACTTCAGGTAAATCCAAATTCCTTTTGAGACTCAACTTACATATTTATATGAGAAATATTTTTATGCATGTCTTTGTTTAGAGTATTATTAATTTTTCCTCTCAATAAATCATCTTCTCCTTGCTTATCTGTACGCATATTGGGTCCTTGAGTAGAAGGTGAACTATTGGAGGACATGTACTATTTGATTTTTATCTTTGTATACTCAGAACTTGATAAAGTGCCCTATTTATTGTAGGTAATGTTTGTTGAATTGACTTGATTATTTGAGGATTTGGAATCAAAGATGCTATACTTGAGGCATCTAGGCAACTCAGTAGATTGAGAGCCAAGCCTAGAGATGAAGAGCTCTATATTCAAATTTAGCCACAAACACTTCCTAGCTAGGAAAATCACTTAACCCCAATTGTACAGCCTTTACTACTCTCCTGCTTTGAAACCAATATACAATATTTATTCTAAGATGTAAGGTAAAGGGAGAGAGGGAAGAGGGAGAGAGAAGGAAGGAGGGAGGGAGAGATTTAGACAGAGACAGAGAGATGCCATAATTATATTTTAATATTTGGCCTCAAATTCCATCCCTAGTAATGATACTCTATTGATTTTATTTGCTATATTTTACTTATATTTATTTTAAAGTGTTAGGGTTTTTGGCCTTACTTTCCGTCCTTTATACTATTATTTGATAAATCTCTAGTTGACAACATCCATATACTGAAAAATATTTATCACAATATATCCTAGGGAATATTAAAATGAATTTTGGAGGGAGGGAGTAAGAGGAGGAAGAGTGATTTTATCATTAAGTTTCTTTGCAATACAGAAGAAATAAGAGATGGAAAGAAAAAGACAGATTTTATTTCATCTTCTATTATTATTAATATTGCTTTGTAGGAACATATTATTATCCCAGCCCTCAAAGTCTTTGATTATCTAATTCTATGACTCAAAATGAATAGGAGTCCATTTTTGTCAAGTTTGATTTTCTCAAGGATAACAGGTAGGGATGACCCAGAAGAAAAGATAATAGGATAGATTCAAACCAAGAGATTAAAATAAGAGATGAAATTCAATGCCTGATGCTAATAACAGTTCTGAAGTCTCTTTCACAGGAAATCACTAAAATAGCTCAAATTGATATTTTTTTAAAGTTTCATTAAAGGCACTTAGAATAGTAAAGCACACATTGAGTACTCTTCACCACAGGAGTCTGAGCTCTTCATTTCAGAGGGCTGGTGTAATTATGCCTCCTGTGTGATGGTTCTCCTTTTTACAGTAATAAAAAAAAGTGTTAAAACTATAAAACTGGGCACCTAAAATAAAAAAAAAAAAACAAATACTTATGAAAAGTGGCAAACCAACTTTGAGATAAAAGGGCTGGTTGGTTGATTCAGTAAAAAGCAACTTCTACAAGTCATATAGAATATTTCAATGAATACTAGAGTCATTTTGCTCTTGTAGTAGCTGTGATCCTTAAAGTGAATAACTCTTTAAACTGGGCCTAAAAAGCTGAAACTTGGAATGGTGGGAAAGGGAACAGTGAATCGCTCTAAAGAGCTGGGAATGACAATGGACCTTTAAAAAATATGATGACCTATTTTTGGTGCAGAATCAAAATTCTTTGATTGTTTACATACTACTTGAATTTAAAACTTCAAACCCCCTTTACATGGCTGTGAATATCTTGTCTTGAGAAGTCACTAATAATATAAATCAGTGTTATAGGGTAGAGGGCTGAAGTTGTTTTTTATGCTAAAATAAGAAGTCAGAAAGAGCAGCTGTATATGTTGCTTTAGGAAAATAAACACCTTCATGCCTGTGTCAAACTAAAATTGTCTTATTTGGTAGGCATCACCAATGCTTGAATGATCAGTCTTAACTGGAAAGTTAAGGTTGATTCAATTAGCTATTTAGAGGTGAATTTTTAATATGTTAACATGAAAGCAGAAGAGAATAGAGTTGGTTTAAAATATTCCAAATTGTAAAGGCCATACTGGGATAACTTGCTCAAAGAAGACTGTAAGTTAATAAGGCATATGCCCTCCAGACTTTTTTCCACATTAAAGTTGTCTCTTCTATGTTATAATTTGATATGATATTATATGCTTACATATAATATCCATATGATTGTCAGTCAATTTGACTGGTACAAATACTGATTACAGTTCTATTCTTTTTTGTTTTTTTTCCTTAAAATCTTGTTTTTTGTCTAAGAATTGATAATAAATATGGGTTTCAAGGCAGAAGAATGGAAAAGAGTAGACAATTGGGGTTAAGTGACTTGCCCAGTGCCACAAGGCTATAAAGTCTCTAAATTATATTTGAATCCAGGACCTGCCATTTCTATCCTGGCTCTCTATCCATTGAGCCACGTAGCTGCCATTTATTCTTAAAATATTACTGGATGAATCATTATTGTGCTCCATGCCCATAATTAAGTTGGTTACTGTTCCATTTGGCCAAAATGTAGATGAGAATCTTAAACATCCCCAGAGGTATGGAAACTCTGCTTTTCTTACATCTGGCATAGAAAACTCATATTTCTAACTATAATCAACATCATGGATATAGTAAAAGGGGACTTGAATGTGAAATTGGTATGACTCTACGCCTAACAAAAGCTGGCATAAAACATTTTATAGTTGAGATAGTCTAATAAATACATAACTCTTCATCAATCTAGATTCTGAGTTCTATATTAAATTAATCTTTTTGAAAGAAAAAGACCCAGATCTCATTATCTTTATCCTTCACAGAAATGACTATACTGTTATGATTTAGTGCTATTATATTGGGAAGATAAGAGAATTTTCTCAACAGTAATTCTTCTTATTTTGCAAAACCAGGTTTAGATTTTGTAGAAAATGTCTTTTAAGTGAAGTTCCAAGTGAGAAATCCCCACTCAAGTTTAGGTTCAAGAAAAAAGTGTTTGCAGATAAAGGTTGCAGTTTCTTATCAGAAAGCAAAATACATGTAACTTCCTCAATCTCCCCACTTAAAAAACAAAACAAAATACAACAACAATAACAAAAAAAATAGCTGCCAGAATTCTTAGAGCCCAATTCACTGAATAAATGACAGTCATCAACTCATTCCTGGGATTATATATGTTTTCTTTTTTTTTAAACCTTTATTTTCTGCTTTAGTACTTATATTAAATTTATAAAGGCTAGGCAAATTGGGGTTACATGACTTAAGCCAGGTCACACAGCTAGGAAGTATCTGAGGCCAGATTTGAACTGAAGTTCTGACTCAAGCCTGGTGCTCTAACCATTGTGAAACTAGCCGCCTTATGTTTCTTTTAAATGATCTCTCTTCCTTCATTCAGTTTAAAGTGGCATTTACAGAGCTCATTAGCTGCCTAATCACCTCACCAAGTCCTCTCAGAAGTAGGTGGACATTTATCAGTAATAATAAAAAAGAAAACCCTCCAATTAAAAATCTTTATTTTTTACTTTCTTAGACATACACTATATTGAAGAGGGAAGAGTCAGAATTCACAACTGGAAGAAATGCTAGACATCACCTTGACCTTTCCTATCACTGCCCAGAAAAGGAGAGAGACGCAAGGAAATAAAATGATTTGCCAAAAGGCTCTCCTTACATAGGATCAGAGGAGGGAATGGAACCCAAGTTTTCTGACTCCGGAGCTGACATACTTTCTACAACACCAAATTCTTTGAACTAAGCAGGAAGACCATTTCAGAGAAGGTATTTTACAACTATTCTACAATCTAAAGATGTCTTTTTGAAGTAAATAAATATTAAGGATTTCATTTAGCTACTGCTTACGTGATTTCTGCAAGAGTTACTCATCATCTTCTTTTTTTTGGAGAGAAAGAAGGGATTTACAATTCTTTGTGTACATTGGCAATTTATCTAGAATTCACAGTTTTAGAGAGACTTTGAGACTTAGACTTAGGGAGTTACCTGGGGGCTCTGAGAAACCACTGAAAAACCCCATAGACATTACATGTAAGAAAGAGGACCTGAACCTAGGTCTTCTTCATTCTAAGACCAGCTTTCTATCCACTATGGTATGCTATCTCTAATTAATTTTGTAGAGAGAGAAGATCCAGATGGGGTATATTCATAATTTCAGATTAAAACAGGCAAAAACTATATCATTGAACTCATTATTGCAAGATTCAATTAATTCAGCTGTCATCAATACTATTATTAATAATTATTAATTAATAAATAATAATACAACTAAGTGGCACAGTGGCTAGAATGAGAAGCTGGAAACAGGAAAGCCTGCATTCAAAAACTGCCTCAGACACTTACCAGATGTGAGAACTTGGACAAGTCACTCTGTTTGCCTCAGTTTCCACAGCTATAAAATAGGGATCCTAAGAGCACCTACTTTCCAGGGTTGTTATGGAGATCAAACAAGATAATATTTAATAAACACTCAACACAGTGGCTGACACATAGCAGGTACTTTAAAATGTCAGCTATGGTTAATATTAATAATCATTCTGCTGTAATCATGGTCAAATAAGCCTTCATTCTGGTTCCATCCACCATTGTAACAATTTCAGTGGAAAATATCTATTGCCTTGCAATCTGCATAGGAATTTAAAAATATTAGTTGCAGAGTCAGCCAACTGGCTCAGTGGCTAGAGCAATGGACGTAGAGCCACAAAGACCTGAAGCACAACCCAGTCTTAGACACTTGTTAGCTGTGTGATTCCGAACAACTCACTTAAACCACTGTTTGCCTCAGATTCCACATCTTATAAAAATGGGGATAATAACCATGCCTATGTCCCAAGGCTATTGTGAGAATGTAATCAGATAATATTTGTAAAGTGCTTTGCAAATCTTAAAGCATCATGTAAATGAAATATAATACTATGGTTATATTAATTATTATTATTTGTTACTGAGATCCTTCTTAACATTGAAAATAAAGCCCATAAAAGTTCAAAATCAGATCTTAAAAAAACTAAAACTCATCTCTTACCCTTTGTTCTTGACACATGCATTTTTCAAGTGAATGTAGCTGGAAGGAAATATACCCTGGAAGAGAAAAAAATAGTTTTAATTATGATTCCCAAAAGATCCTGCAGCCAGCTGCTTATGATTAAGGCTGGATTGGTTTTCACAAGTCATGTGTATAATATCAGCCACAGAGCAACAAAGCTACCATGGACAAAATCTAAAAATTGCTACCATGTAATCTAAATAACCACATTCTACTCATTCTAGCCTATTTGTTCTCTTTTCAAACCCTTTCTATAATCACTTGTTCTCAAATTTGGGTGACTGTTTCAACAAAAATTAAAACCAAAGAATTAATCTTCTGAGAGAAAATAATATTCTTCAAATTGATTCAAAATAAGAGATGATTAGTATTTTACAGACAGTCTTTAACCCTCTCTTTTAGAATAGAAAACTAAAGTTTAGTTTTAAGAATTATTTAAATGCTAAATATTAATATTAAATAATCATTTAATTAATGGACTATTTTACTAGAATGCTTTTGCCCACCCAATCTGGCCCATCCTTCCACTAGGATATAAATAACCACTAGGCATTGAGGGTGACATCTATAAAATGGGCATCAGTTAAGACTTGTCCTGCCACTGCTGCTGATGAGTGGCCAGAAGCAATGTCAACCCACTGCTTTGTTTTGTTGACAACAGAGAAAAGGGAAAACAAATGAGAAATATCAAAAGGAGAGAAAAAGAAGCAACTTTCTTGTCCATTAGCTTACTGAACTTCCTAAATGTTTTTCAACTTGTCATCAAGTGACAAATGTAATGAAATATTCAGGCAAACAAATGCCAGTTGAATATTTTATTGCTGCATTAAAAATATAACCTAATAATTCCATTCAGTAGTAGGAAATGGATATAAAATAATCACCCATGCTTCTTTCCCAACATTTGTATTTGTCCCAATGTAAGAGAAAAACTATTGGACTTAATTTCTTTTCTTTTTTTTTTACAGCTCATTCTTTTTTTAATTATATTTTATTTGATCATTTCCAAGCATTATTCATTAAAGACATAGATCATTTTCTTTTCCTCCCCCCCACCCCCCATAGCCGACGCGTAAATCCACTGGGCATTACATGTTTTCTTGATTTGAACCCATTGCTATGTTGATAATATTTGCATTAGAGTGTTCATTTAGAGTCTCTCCTCTGTCATGTATTGGACTTAATTTTTATAAGATATTGAAAAAATAGCAATTGTCTGAACAGACCTTTCAAATAGTTTTTCCCCCCAACAACTAATTAAAAACTGAAGTGCACTTTAGATCTGAGTGGCAAATGTTAATGACAAAGTTAAGTAGATAAGTAGAAAATAAAGTGAGATGTTTTGTCTCTTAGATTCTCCTTTCTTTTAGAATAAGCTTTAAGAAAGAAAATTATGTGTAAATAGAAAAATGGGGAAGAGTATATTTAAACAAAAAAGGCAGATTAAAAATTATACTGTATGTGTATGTATGCATGTAAGAGGAAGAATGTTATAAAATCTACATCTTGTACCTATGATTAACTAGTTATTAAATGAAAAATTGGGAAAAGGTGAAAAGGTATTAGATTATAAAAATGGAGAAAAGAAATCAGTACAAGAGGGGGAGAAAAAAAGATTAGATGCATAACAACATTTTGTAGTAGCAATAAATTGCAAACAAAGTACACACCCCTCATTTGGGAAAGGGTAAACAAATGTAATATAACACTGATTTACTTGATGACAACAGAGAAGCATGGGAATACAGGGAACTGATACTAAGTGAAATGTCAAACTAGAGAAAAAGATGCCATGAAGACAAGGTAAATGTAGTAATGAATAGAAGCCAAACAACTAAAGCTATGAAAGTACAACAGCCAAACTTGGCTAAAAAGAAAAGTAATTTTTTAAAAATACATACAAAGTTTATTAAAAATAGCTTGCAAGTGGAACAGTAGAAATGGGAAACTACAGCAGTTTTGATGCTTTTTTCATAATGATACACAATTATGAAAAGCACTTTTACATATATATTCACATTTTATTTGAATTCTCAATGATGGCCAAATCCACTTTTGGTTAAACCATTTACGGTTTCTAGACACATACATACATGTACTTATCTTTTTTTAACTGTTGGAAGGGAAAATGTTAAATCATCCATAACATTTAATTTTTCCTTAAAGAAAAGTGCTAAATTTTTAGTCAGTTAGGCTGCTAGTGTTCTCACAAATTTGGGAGGGGCTTGCTTTTCCTGATTTTTCAGACAGGATAAGCATGCAAATCCTTCATCAACACTTTGAAACAGTTTACCTAGAAAGAAGAGTAATTTTGAGAAGGTTTTTTTGCTCTTTTCTTCTACCTTTACACTATCCTAAACCATCCATTTCTACAAAACTTCTTTGCAGTTTTCTTTATGTTGGTTAAATTTATTAATATTTATCATATTCAAAATTAAAATATTTTAGTATTATTATAAAAAGCTTTGACCTTGTGGATTCCCTTAATGGAGTGTGATAGAGGGGAAAGAAGAGAGCCATACTTGAGAATCACTAACCTATACAAAGCTAGCATTGCCACTGTGATATTTTTCTATAATTTCTAATAAGGAATCATATAAATATATGAAGGATAATGGACTCCAGCTTCTGTCACTGCTATCAAGAATAGAATTTTCCTACATTTCTGTCTCTATAACCTCAGATATCTCTTCCATCCACATGAAATAAAGCTTAATGGGGAATTAATTAATTAATACTTACTAGTATATCTGATGAGTAATACCAAAAGTCCTTTCATGGTCAAAAACATTTAGCTGATATGAAATTTTTAAATACACTCCCCTTCCACTTCCCCATTAAAGTTTCTAGCATTCTAACATCTTAGAAATTATTTTTATACATAATGAGCTTATTAAGATCCCCCAGTTCAATCTGCAAGATCCACATAGGATTAACATTAGGGCACCATCCCAAAATATAATCCAAGTTCAAAGGAGTATTAGAAATAAATTAAATTTCCATTATTGTGGTCATATGCAATCCCTACTATCTAAATCACACATATAATTCAAATACAAGTATTTTCGTTCAGAAATACATATGACTAGAATTAGAAACAAGTGTTTTTACCTTGATATTTGGGTTTTTTAAGGCAAATCCTCTGTACCAGCCTGTGGAGAAATAATATTTTGATAAGCCAAAAGGATGAAAAGATTAATAATTCTTCCTCTCACCAATGGGAAGATAGTATATATATATATATGTATGTATATATATATATATATATATTTATTAAATATCTAAAAGTGTGAGGTTCCTTAAAATACAATAAGTAAAATGCTAGAAATCACTACTGTAAGTAATCTGTTATCAACTGTGAATCCAATGAAATTTGATTATATTCACATTTAAAGCCTTTTATATCTATGTCTTAGCTGGAAATTAGTCAAGAAAGTAAAAAGAGTTTACTTTAAGAGCACTCTGAACTTTCTATTCATATTTTAATAGAGTGTAGTATTATGTCCTTTATCTTTCTTCTTATCTTTGCTACTACTCCTCAGTTATATACCTCACAAAAATGGAACTGAAGACTATAAATCTGCCTGAGATATTGACTAGAGGAACAAAATCTCTTCTTCAAGTAAAGGATTATTGGTAAAAGCATAAAATGGAGAGGGGTGGGATGGGCATGGGGAAGAATTGGCATTATTGTGTCCATTCAGACCTATTTTATCAATAGATTAAGTAATGAGGAGAC
Source organism: Monodelphis domestica (assembly GCF_027887165.1). NCBI lineage: Eukaryota > Metazoa > Chordata > Mammalia > Didelphimorphia > Didelphidae > Monodelphis > Monodelphis domestica. The sequence goes on from NC_077231.1 coordinate 178,088,975, forward strand.
AGTCAACCTTTTTATAATCCTTTTTGTCAGGAATTATCTTTAAACTGGTTGAAAAGGTGAATAAACAGATAACAAAAGGCTAAGACACTTAGGCAAGACACACTGCTCAGGAGGCATCCTCAGAAATATGCCATGGGCTTTGGCTCGCTTTTCTCATGGATAGAGATAGATTTAAACTGCTCCATTTCTGTTCTTTCAACCCTTTCCTTCTTGTTACTTAGCCTTTCTTTGATGAAGAGAAAAAGCAAAGTCATCTGCCTCATGTACTGTTAAAATCCCTCAGTGACCAAGGCATCATCAGCACAGTATATTCATTACCTGAATGAATTAAATGTGAGTTTTAGGGTGAAGGCAATATTACTGGACCCATAGATTAGCAAAATCCATTTTTAAAAAAGTAATGACCAAATCCTGTTTTTAAGTAAAAAAAAAAAGTTTGTTGCTGATAAAAATCGAGATTATAAGCAATTAATACTGATAGGTTTAAAACTTGTAAATATAAAGGGTTTTTTTTTAAATACAAGTGAACATAAATCATTAAGATTAACTTAAGAATATTTTGAAATGTTTTATTTTAGAAACAATTTTTATAAATGTTGCCAACTTTATATTTCAGAAAATAAGTCCTAAATACTAATGGGAGTAGGTAATAATGAATGTATTCTACTTCTATAAAGAACAAAAATTGTCTTCTTGTTTTTCTTTTATACTTCTCCATTTTCAACACTTGATCATCTAAATATAAACAGCTTTGTGTATAGGATACCAGTAAAGAAGGTTTATATGTTGGTGCAATGGATAGGGTTCTAGATTTGGTATCAGGAATTCCTGTGTTCAAATCTTATATCAGACTCTTACTTAATATGTGACCCTGGAGAAGGCAGTTAATTTCTCAGATTCCTCATCTGTAAAATTAGATCATTGGACTGAATGGCCTTTGAGACTTTTATCTAGATACATGTTGTTTATCTTGGAATAGGATTTAAACTTGTAATTCTTAGGTGTGGGAATCTCCCAATGTAGAAAGTCTCCACTGATTAGTAATTTTGTTAGAATATGGAGTTTCCTGGGGCACTGAGGTGGTTACATTAAGATATGTTAAAAGCAACACTGTGTTGCTTTTTATGCTCTGCCAGGCTTTTACTGAATTTACTTGCTTAGAAAACATTATTCAATTCATATGAATGTAAATCCAAGTATTAGTGAGGCAGGTTATAGTCGGGCTTTCCTTTATAAGAACTTTTCTTGGGAGGAAATAAGATGCAAACATTTTATGAGTCAGTAGGCTACAACATCCTCTCCTTGTGTCTTTGACAATTTAGATACCTATTATATAAATAAAGAATATGTTTATTTCAAATAGGTTAAATAAAGCAGGCAGTTTATATTGTTGCCATAAATATTTTCTTTTGTTCAGATCTAAAAGTTCTAGCTAGAAAGAACACTGGACTAACATATAGGAAACAAAGATTCTCATCCCATTTTAGACACCAACTAGCAAATCATATTACATTTCTATACTCATCTCCTTTTCTATACAATGACAAGGGTACAATAGATGATTTTTTAAGCATTAAACTTTTGGTTATCACAAAATGGCAGTCGGTTTGATGCACTAACTCCTGCTCACTATCAGCATAACAATTACTTCTTAACATGAGCAATAATGGAGAAGAAATGATACAATTAACTTAAAATTTAAAAATCACAAATAATAATTGATATTTATTTTCATTTATCTAATGTTAACAGGTAGGGGGGATGGCATACTAAGTGTCCCTTTGAGCTATAAAATTTTAACAGGATCAGTTTTTAGTTTAGGGAAGAGTTTGTAAAGTTTACAAAATACACAATAAAATGACGGTTGACATTATGCCAACATCATCAGTATACTTACCATCACATTTCTCCAGAATCTGAACTGTGTCTCCAATTTCCAACGAAAGGCCATATGGGACTGTTGCTCGAAAACTGGCAATGACTGCAAAAGATAATTTAGAGCATATCATCTAATCTTCCAATTTTAAGTAAGTCACAACATTTGGCATTAAACGTTTATAAATTAGAGATTGAGAATGAGTTTAAGAATTCATATAAACAGCACCTTGAAGACACATCTTAAATATTTGTATTATGTAAGGAGATTGAGTATATTTAATTTGTTTTAATTTACAGATTTGACATTCTTTTCAAAAACACATTTCAAAAAAAGATTAATGATTTTCCCATGGGTTTTATAAGTCATGATATCAACTGAACAATATTTTTTTTAAAAACCCTTACCTTCCGTCTTGGAGTCAATACTGTGTATTGGCTCCAAGGTAGAAGAGTGGTAAGGGCTAGGCAATGGGGGTCAAGTGACTTGCCCAGGGTCACACAGCTGGGAAGTGTCTGAGGCCAGATTTGAATCTAGGACCTCCCATCTCTAGGCCTGACTCTCAATCCACTGAGCCACCCAGCTGCCCCCTGAACAATATTTTTGATATATGCATTAAAAGATATTTATGCTCCTAACACTTGAACAGCTTTGTGATACAACCAGGCCCCGGATGTGTCACTAAAAACTAATCCTATTAAGTTAACAGGGATTGAGTGTTGTAAAGAAATCTGAAATAGCAATGATTGGTGATTGGCTGTTAGTCCAGAAGGAAAAAAAATAGCTGCATAAAAAACCAGTCTCATGGGTCAACCTAAGGATAATTAAGAGTCAAAATGACAGTAAAATGAAAATGAGTGTTTATTTTAGAAGGCAGAAGGGAAGTAAATGTAAAGATCAAAAATATAATTTAATACTGCAACATTGGAGAAAAATACCCACTAGTTGCTCTGAAATTAACCTACACATTGGTTTTATCTATTATTGTTAAAAAAAAGAAATCACGGGGAGCTGGGGAGCTCAGTGGATTGAGAGCCAGGCATAGAGATGGGAGGTCCTGGGTTCATATTTGGCCTCAGACACTTCCCAGCTGTGTGACCCTGGGCAAGTCACTTGACCCCCATTGCCTAGCCCTTACCACTCTTCTGCCTTGTAACAGACACACAGTATTGATTCCAAGATGGAAGGTAAGGGTTTAAAAAAAAAATCCAAATCATCTGAAGAACTGTCAGGTTCTAGAGAGTCAAATTATCAGATCATACAACACAGAACTGGAAGGGACCAAATTCCCTTACTTTATAAATCAGGAAAGGATGTGTAGAGAGCTAAAATGATTTCTTAAAGGTTATTTTCATAGAAATGACCAGTGTCATTATTTGAACAGCAGTCTTTTTAACTAACTTCAAGTGCTCTTTTTGCTATGCTACACTACGTGGATTTAAAAAAAGAAAAACAGATTTTTGTTAGTCTATTTCAAACGTTTGCTGTGATAAGCCAAATTTAAAAATACAAATTGTTGTTTCTTTTCCTTTTAAAGTTGGAAACAACACCAGTTCCTCTATAAGTGACAAATCAAACAAGTTAAAATGCTCCAAAAAACCAAGTCAAGAGGATTCTCAATTTCGTTTATGAATATGAACCAAAAGTAACACCAGGAATCAAAACATAATACTCAAACATGCCAGAGTTAAATCAAAAGGAAACAGATCTAGTGTGACTATAAAATGAAAATAATTTAGGGAAACACTGAGTTATGATGTCATGTCTTTTAGTTGAAACCAGAAATACCCATGATTGCCTAATGTGGCTGGATTTTTTTTTCCAAAATGAAGACTTTTCATTAAGGAAAAAAAATCAAGACAAATTCACACTTTGTGGCAGATTATCTCATATAGGGATTCTTCCCTGAAACTTCCTTACATATGGACCAATATTATAAAAACAAACATAAAATTCATTCCAGATTCACTTCAAAATTTTTCATTTAGAATTATAGTCACTAAATAAAGGACTGTTCTATAAAAATCATGGGAAGTCATTGTGGTAAAGCTGAAAGAGTAAAAGAAATGCTGTTTGAGAAACTAAGTTAAAATCTTTGCCCTTCCATCTACTACCCACTGATTTGGGGCAATCAGTCAAGGAAGACATTTAGTAAGGATCTACTACATCCTGGGCAATGTGCTGATAAGAGATAAAGGAGGGGGGAAGCAATCATTGAGCTCAAAGGGAGCCAATACGTATTTTTAAAATCATGTAAAAAGAAATGAAAGGTTATTTGGTAATGGGGATGTACTAGCTGCTAGAGATTTAGGAGAGGGTTCACAAAGAACACACTTGAGGTAGACTTTGAAGGAAATTAGGTGAGGAAAGAATGCATCCCAGGAATGGGAGTTAGAGGATACAAAGATCCTGAGATGGAAGATAGAGCAGTGCCAAGTAAGAAGAACTGTGAGAAACTACACTGGCTGGACAACAGCGGGAATAAAAGTGAATAACATAAGTCTGGGAAGGAAAGTTTCCAGAGGATTTTATATTTGATCCCAGAGTAGTGTGACACAATCACATCAATTACTTAGTTCTATAACACATGTTATTTATTCTGTGTTCCTGGTTGGTCCAGGCTAATGCAGGAAAAATGACAATAAAAGCAAAATTAAAGTCAATGCCATATGAAGAATATTATCTACTAGTTGTGTTATGAAACTAAAACAAGTAACAAGATTACTTTGAAGTAATAAAAGTTCTATAACCTCAAAGGAAATAATGAGAAAAACTTTGAATGAGGGTAATACAATATTGTCAAACCATAAAGTGTATTATAAAACAGAAGTCACCAAAACTATTTGGTATAGGTTAGCAAACAACAACAACAAAAACCAAGATTAGTGAAACAAGAAATTAGCCAAACAAGAAATTTTTAGCTTCACTGTTTGTAACAGAAAAAAAAAATGAACAAAGGGGGTGCTCATAATTCAGGGAATGGCTAGGGTGAAAATCCCATAGTCGCATATTAGTGTAATGGAACAATATGGTGTAATAAGAAATGGTTAATGTGAAGAATTAAAAGCAATATAAGGAGATTTGTATGAAATATATGCTTAAATACATATATACTGACTAAAATCACTAAAAGTTAATCGAATTCTTGAATACCCAAAGAATAGATAAATACATCCCCCTTCTCATGACAGAGGCAGGGAATAAGAACTTATTGTTATCATCCAGAAGCATTAAGATTGACAAGAGTGCTGAATTTGCATTCTGCCTTCTTAAAATTTGTAGCTGTGTGACTTGGGCAAAACAAAACAAAACAAAAAACAAAAACCCACCATCTGCCTCAGTTAATTCATTAGGAAAATGAAACTAATAGCAGTATCTAGCTCATCTTAACCATGTATTACTATACAATATTATCCCATTATATTAACATACATGTGTTTCAGAAATATAAAAGTGCCAATTATAATGTATTCATTGCCAAATATGGTCACTGTATGGTCCTTTTTGTCTAATTATTAGTCTTTGTTACACCAGCTTCCACAAGTGGCAAGAATATATCGAACATTCTTTTAAAACTTATGCACTAAATTAAGTAATTAAATAAAATTTCCCCCCAAAATAAATAAAACTTATTGCAATGTTAAAATAGTAAAAATTAAATTAAAAGATTGGGGCAATATAAAAGGCATTTCTGTTTTGTGACATTAAAGCCTAGATAAAATACTTAATTGCAGGGGAAAAAAAAGGTATTCATAGTTTTATCTGCACCTTTCTATTCTATTTGTTTCCTATCGATTAAAAAGCATTTTGATACAACTAACTTAAACTTAGGTCCTTTAAAGCTCAGAGACCAATAATCCCCTAATATTTCCATTACATTTTTGAATGACATTTCATGGATAGTCACTATTATCACTTACTATACCATTCATTTATATAAGCAGAAAATATTGATTACCAACATATAACAATTAAATAGCTTTGAGCAGGCTAATAAGCACACAATATTGTGCAAGTATTTCCTAACGAGAGAGAGAGAAAAGTCATCTCTCTGTTCTAATAAAACTATTCTAAGATTTAAAGAGAAATTCACTTGCTATTCTTTAAAGGAAGTAAACTTTTAAAGTAAAAAGGCTATACTGCCTAAAAAGCAGCAATTCAATACCTGAATCTCAATTTCCTCATCAGTAAAATTGAGATATCTTTATTCCCTACTTCAAAAAACAGTTACAAGAATTGCTGTATGCGAACAGTAAATGATATAAAATTCCATTCTTTATGAATTTTAAAATAAAAATGTCAATTATCATTACTAGAATTCTATGATGTTCAGAAACCTAAATAAATTTGCTAAACCCATATAAAACTGATTATTCAATGCAAACTAAATGACTATTCCATACCAAACTGGTGAATATTATTCATGACCATTTAAAAAGTCTATGTATTAAGGATCCATATCTATATATAAGAAATAAGTGATTTTAGACATTTATATAATAGTCTGAAGTTTGTAAAGCATTGCATTCACCAAAAAGCGTAAAACAAATAAGTATTATTATGCACACTGTACAGGTGAGGAAACTATGTTCCAAAAGGCTATTTATATTTGCTTCATGCTCACAAAGCTAACTTAAGTGTCTACTTGTTATAGCACATGGTCTCTCATCAATTATATTCAGAGTCCTAAACAAAGTGCTAGGAGAAATATGGTTTATTTTGTTTTGTCTTTTTAATACCTCCCCTTCCATCATAGAATTAATACTATGAATTGGTTCCAAGGCAGAAGAGCAGTAAAGGCTAATCACTGGGGGTTAAGTGACTTGACTAGGGTCATACAGCCAGGAAATGTCTGAGACCTGAGTTGAACCTAGGATTTCCCATCTCTAGGAATAGCTTTCAACCCCCTGAATCACCTAACTGACCTGCAAAAATATGATTTTAATTAAAAATAATCTATGCCCACTGGGAAATTATCATCTAGTTGGTTCTAGAGAATAAAAGTTTAGAATATTAAATTCTTACTGTGTAGACTTTAATAATTTAAAATGAAAAGCAATTTAAAATATATTATCCTTTATAAGTACAGCATTATGTTGACTGTAACAAACCCCTAAACAATATTGTCTTCATTATATTATTATCTTATTATATATAATATATAATATTAGATTATTAGATTAGCACTGAAACTTGGAAATTTAGACTAATCCACACAAGAAAGACAAAATGGATTTTAAAAAAAAGTCTATCATTCTTACCCAGAAGGCATTTCAATTGAGATGAAAATCAATCCAAAAGCCCAGAGTTGAACAGGAAGAAGACAGTGATGTAGATTGCTTCTGAGAATTTGGGAAGCTCATTTAACAACCCCAAGTTTCTCACATGAGCAAAACACCACTTAAAAAATACTAGCATTCTATCAGTGTTGCAGTACAGCAGCAAGACACCAGAACAAAATAGTCCCTAAAGAATCTAAAAAATGAATATCACAGAGGACACTGAGAAAACACATAGAAAGTGTGAAGAGAATGTACCACGTAACTAACAAGAATTTGGAAGAAGTACAGGAGTAAAAGGGTTTATCAAGAAATTATGATAGGAAGAAAAGATACACTGGTGCCATGGTCATTTCAGAGGAAGACATATGAAAAGTCAGGTTTCTCCACTGGTATCTTCCCAATATCAGATAAAAAAAAATTGAAAAAGGCATCTGGAATTGTGAGTTTGGTTGAAATTATTGGAGGATATGGACAAGAATTGCATGAGAAAGGAGTCAGTGCTGTATTCATTATGATTTGTATCATTGGATGGCATTTCCACATCTAAATTAAAGACCCATTCAAATTAATATGCTATATGCAATGATAATGCTACTAATTAGGTTCATATTTTGACTCATTTTAATTTTCTTAATTCCCCAATGAACATATATGTTATACAATGAAAGATAATTGTTAAATCATGTTATTTAAAACACTTTCTCCCACATAAACAATTCATTTATTCTTTCATTGATCATACATTAAGTGGCTCTGTACAATGCCCACATTGGTTAATATAACTTGGATTTCATATAGTTATAAGAAGTACAACATTTAGTATATCTGTACTGTAATGTAACAATCCCAATTTTAACATAGCATTAAAGAGGAAATAGCCCTTTTTTAATACTGATGCCTGAGAAAATGTAGAATTAATTGTAAGAGAATAAGAAGGCAAGTGAGATTTATGTAGAAATTTCTGAATGGACCTTTAGACATTTTGTGCCTTAATGGCTCTGTTTTTTTTTTAATTATGTCCAATTTAACCTCAGTATGTGTCACTTTTTTTTCCTTTATAAAGATGCCTCCCTAACATTTGCTCCTATATCTCAATAAAAATTAGAATGTCTGTGGTTTATAAGGGGAATTAAGTGAGAAACAGACTTTTTTAGTGATGTTCCCGAACAAAGGTTGAGAAAAAGCAAAAGTAGAATGGATAGAGGACCATCCCCAAAGTCATAAAAACTTGGTTTTAGGTCCTCACCTCTGACATACAATGGCTTTGAGAACCTAAGCAAGTCAATTAACCACTCAGTGACTTAAAATTGTGTAGAGGGTGTCAAGTTGTACTGGAAGATAGAATTTTCTCATTAGTTTGAATACGAATATTAATCCTAGTAGAAGTATTCTCAACTAATAAAATATCAGGAATAGCTTCTATCCTATCTATCCTACTGGACAAATGTTGGAAAAGATAGGAAAAAGGAATAGATATAAGGAAATGTGTTTTCTGTTGGGGTCAAGGGAAAAAAACAGAACAAAACCTGCTTTTGCTATAATTAGTGAAAGCTAGGAAGAAGAGAGAGAGGAACTGAGGTGGAAGAAAGGAGGCCATAGAATATCGCATGATGTTCTTCTTGATAGATGTCAAGAGACGAGTGAGATAGGTATGAGGGGAGAAGGGCAGAAACACTAGCCTTGGGTTGGAAAAGGAAAGCCACTGAACAACTGCTCTGTGCAATGAAAGTTCACAGAGAAAGTACTCTTAATGGGAGACACTTCTATAACAAAGGGAGAATGGTGCAATGGGAGAATAATTGCACATAGCTATGTTCAGGATCTCCATCACTTACTCACAGTCGAATTTCATTATGATTCAATTTCATGGTGTCTAGTATGTGCCAAAGCACCATGCTAGGCACTAGGGCTACACAGACAAAATAAAATAAGCACTGCCCCACTAAGGAATGTAAATGGGACAACAGGAACACATATAAGTGGACACAAATCTCAGGTAAGTCACTTGACCTCACTAAACCACAGTTTCTTCATCTGTAAAATGTCACTATTATCAAATATAACTTAGAAGTATCAAATGAGAATAACATACACGAAATAAGGGGTAATCTTTAAGCATGGTAGTTATGCTGTCATGAAGAAATGGAAAAAAATAGTATGAAATTAGTTTGATCCTTTGAACTTATTAGTAATATGTTCTGACTCCATAAGCTACCTGAAAGGTTGATACCTATAATAATATAATATAGGAAAGTAGAGGGGGAAGCAAAATCTACAGCCTATTCAGCCATGACTAAAATGCTAAAAAAAAAACTCCATAATCCTGCTGTACATGACTTGACCAGGGAAACAAATAGCTAGTTTGTGATAGGACCTAGATTAGAACCCTCATCATTCTTTAGATTAGAACCCATGCAGTTCTCTTTCCAATGAGCCATACTATGATATTATATACCACGTGTTTATGCTTTTGGATAGACAATAAAGATCATTGTGTAACTCAAAGTCCTTTACATGCCATATACATGTGAAAACTAATCTTTGTTTATGAGAGAAGACCTATCCAAATGAAGTTAAAAAGTCCATATCTAACCCCTTCCCTTTACTCCTTAAGAAACCTTAGCTTCTTTCAAGATTTTGATTACAGCAATTACATGTGGTCCTCAGAACTTTAGAACTTTCACCAACAAACCAGAGCTAAAAAACTGAATTCAAGATTATGCATGATATTGTTATGTTAGATATTATGATTTTAAACACGCCATTGCATGAAATCCCTAGCTCTCTTCAAAATACAGCTCAGACACAAGATTTAAAGATATTACCATTCTTTCCCTCATGAAACTACTTTGCATATACTTTATATTTACTTATTTGTGTATGTTATATCTCCTCTGCCTAGTACCACACCTGGAGCAGTTTGACAATAAATGTTGAATTATTCAACTGAATTCTGTCTCTCCTCCTCTGACTTTTTCCCCATCTATCTGAATTCTTCCTTTTCTCTCTACTTCTCATCTGTGGCCCTGTACCATAACTTTTTAATCTAATGTTAGGAACACCCTAAGTTTGGCAAGGAAAAAAAGAGGAAAATAGGAATCATTTGGAGGGGGTTCTAATTGGCATTTTCCACTTGGAATCACATACATGGTCGAATAAATAGGTGTTTGAATTCTCATCTTTCTGTCCCACGTAAGTATAGTTCTCTTCAAAGAAAAAGAGAATTAGCTAGATGGCTTCACAGGGTTACTTCTGGCCCTAAAATGCTTTTAGAAAAAAAAAAGAGGGAGAGGCTATAAATACTGGAATGTATCATTTTCTGACATCTCATAGCTATTACTTGAGAATATTTTGCTTTCCCATATTCAGAGGAAAGAAGAGGGTGCTTACAGTGATTACAGACCTTGCCATCATTTGATCTGTGTCCTTCTAGACTTGAGTTTAACTGAAAGCATTCACTTCTTAAAAAAAAAAAGAAAGAAAAGATAATTATCCCCTTCTTGGTCATTGTGTGCCAGGCTGCTCTGTCTGATGTCATTCATTTCCTGCTGTGCCCAGGATAGATATAAAAGTACTGAAAACTGCCCAGTTACCAGAAATATAAGGCACTGAATTTTATTTTAAAAAGGGAGTGGAGGAGGTCTGGAAATGAGCTGAAGGCTACATTCCACACTTACCACATGAAATTTCTTCCACCATCCAACTTTGTCACAACTCTTCAAGAGAATCACAATGTGATGACTAAAGCAATCCTTTCCTTAAATCAGCTATATCTCTGCCTCAACCTTCCATAAGGTCTCTTTAGAGCTGGGAATGAGATGTTTCAAAGTGGGGCAGAGATGAAGAAGGTTCAAAGGACAAATTGCTATTGAGTGGTAATCCTGGGTATGCCCAGAGAACTTTTTTGGACAATACCTGGCATATATCCTAAGTACTTATTTCATTATATTTTTATGTGCAAGTGATAGAACAACCATCAGAACCATTTTTCAATTCAATTTCCTTAATCTCCTTGTGGAAAGAGACAAATGAACACATAATGGAAATAATAAGATATAATATAGCATAAAGGACAGGAAAGACTTCTAAAGACTTAGCTTAAATTCAGTCCTATCTCTAATACCTATCGACTGGGTAACCTCAGAAGAGTCACTCAACCTGTCCTTGTCCCAAACAAATTCTAAAAGACTATACAGAACATTTCATGTAGGGGCTAGAAATCTGGAAACATTGTGCAAAAGTTTATGACTGTCCCTTTGTACTAAAGAAGTTTGAATTTGTTATTTTTCTTTAATGGGGTCTTTCTAGTATCTTCTTATAAATTTTGGTTAAGTATGCATTTCAGAGTTTCTAAAAGTTTTCTGTGTCATCTGCTGGTCTTCATGTGTCATCTACAGCTTCAGCAAAATTCCCCCCAAATTCCCATTTAATTTCTTATGCTGACCCCTGATATATCAAAACTGCAATGGGGAAAGTTGCAATATGGAAGAGATAGTTGTACATTACAAAGCAGACACCTCTCTGCAAAACTGAGATTCTAAGTCTGATCCAAAACACATCAAACAAAGTTCGTATTTCCATAATACTTTAAGATTTATCCCATATATACCTCTCAATAGAGGTAGAATGAATCTAGTCAATCACAAAAGGATATTCTGTTACATCCAGAGACTTAGACACAATGCTGTGTGATAGAAAAGTTAGTTTTATAAACAAAGCATTCACAGGAGTTAACTAAGATCAACCAGTAAAAGCATTATTACTATTATTTTGACTTCTGTGTCAAAAATTAAGATACTACTTGATTTCTTTATGATGGTCAATCTCACATTTTTTAAAAAAATAGAGAAACCAAGAAAGAAACTGCATAGTAATGATTCTATTAATATATCAGTAGCTAAATAAAAAAGCAACAGAAGAAAAACAACTATATTTCAGTCAAAATAGCCAAAATGAATGTTCATCATCTCAATTGCTCCCATCATTTAGTCACTCTAATAAAGAAGAAATTTTGGTCTTTCTTTTAATTGTTGCCAAAGACCTGGGACAGAAAATATCCCTGGAGACTAAGAAAAATATATAGGCATCTGCAAACTAGGGGGCTCAATCTCAACACATAATGAGCAATGCTCTTTTTCACAGTATTAAGTAATATCAACAAGGAACCCATTCCTCTGCTTTGTCTTGGAAATGACAATTAAAAAGTGAAAAATGGAGTTGGGAGAGAGGAGGAATAAGCATATCCACTGGGGATAGGAGAAGGATAATATCATTCATTTTTTTCCTAATAAAACAACAAAATTCTTGGCATTGAACACTTTGAGAAGTGCATTTAGACTTCTAAGAATTTTATATAGTCATCCTATTAATAAATTTTCAAATGTAACTATAATATCTCATTGTGTCATTCAGAAGTGAGATTAGCTATGAAAGAGCTGCCTTGTTACCTGAATATGTATTAAAAATCTGATGAAAGACTGTTTTTCACTCAGGTGATAGAAAACTTGTTACAAAAAAACAAAAATATCATAACCACTTAATTGACATATCAAAAGCCACTATTGCATTTACAGTTAAAGAGATCAATTTAAAATGGCTTTCATTTAACGTTCCCATAATTCTGATTTAGCCCCACTAAAATTTTTGGGGAAAAGGACCAAGTAATGATCAAAATAAAGAATTTTGGAATGATGATGAGAATATGCACACATTTCATAATTTTTTCAACAGAAAGTTTATCCATAGAAAAAATAACAGTAGCACGTCAACTGATGATTCACAGCACATACAGAATAATTTTTACATTTTTTTAATGAGGTCTGAATAATCTCATTTGTACTGGGAAAGTTATGTATTTATCCCTCTATAGATTTTCAACTTCAGTGATGAACTCTGCCTTTTTTTCTATTCTAATCCAAGCTAAGAATAATAATAATGGCTAACATCCATAGAGCACTCCTTTGCAAAGCACTTAAGATACAATATCTCTCACTGAAGCTTCAGAAGAAGCCTGCAAGGTAGAAACTAGGGGAATTATTTCCATTTTACAGATAAGAAATCAGTAGCAGAGAAAGTTTAGTGCTGGGTCAGTTATACAATGGAGACCTAATCAGCAATCCAGGCAACTGTAGATCTATTGATGGTGACATCACAGGAATGAATATGAAAGCAGAGATATCTGAGTTCTAGCAAAGGGGCAGAGATGGGGGGGTTGCAGGGGATGTTCACTAGAGATTCTAAATTGTGATCTTATAGATGTCAATTACCAACATTCATCCAAAGTTATAACATGCCTATTGTCTTTTCCTAATTAATAATCTCAATATCAGAAACAATAGAACCCAAGCCTTAAGTTTAGCTCAAACCACTAGGGAGCATGGTAGACATAGTTCTAGACCTAAAGTATTTTTGCAGACATTTCTAGTTGTATGACCCCTTGGCAAGTCATTTAACTTCTATCTTTTTTTTTCCCTTTTCCTCATTTGTAAAATGGAGATAATAATAGCACCCATTTTCCAAGGCTGATATAAGGTTAAAATTGGATAGAATTTGTAAAGCATTAGGTAGAATCTAAAAGCTATATAAATCCTTGCTATTACTATATTCAAGCTTCCCTGAATATATTTATCAATTTTCAATCTTGTTCTGGAATTTAGCTTTAGATGGAGTTTGCCACCCACTTGGGTTGCATTCCCAAGCAACCTGACTCCAAGAAGCCCAGGTCCAGTTCTGATGGGCTGCCCACATTGTTTGAACTCCAAACACATATTAGCCTAAGGAGCTATTTTATAGAGAACTAACCAAAGGCAAGCACTCACACAGATGTCAGAAGAAATGTCAGAAGGACACTCTCAAGATCCCTCTGAAAAAAAATCTGATATGATTTATGAGGCTTAGGAGACACAGGCACAGGACAAGTATCTATCAAAGAAGGAGCTGGGCTCCAAGACCAAAGCAGAATTGCAATGGCTCAAAAGGAATGAGATCAACAGATGTAGAGACCACTCCATCCCAAATGGTTCAACAACAATGAAGTTAGCACTCCATTCCCTATACTCTGTGCCTCTTCTAATAGTCTAAACATTCAAAGTAACAAAGCAAATACTTTGTTGAAATAATATTTTTAATAGTACTGAGCATTAATGTTCAGATGAAAGAATCTACCCTAGTGACAGAGGTAGGGATAAGTTATTTGGGTTCTGGGGTGAGGAAGAAGGGGGAAAAAACCTGCAGCGAAGTTGGAAAATGGGCATCAGAAATCATTGGTCTTGCAGAAATGTTGATGATGTGACCTGGAATGATGGAGAGGAAAAATAGCAGATTTTCACTGAACTTCGCTCTGATCTTTATATAGTTCACAGAGCAGTCTCACTGGAGGAGAGAGGGGGGAGGTACAAGTCAAAACAAGCAGCCTGTTTCAGTGGTCAAATGACTTGACATATTGGCTACAGGCAACTTGGTAACACCAATCTTTTGAACAGCTATTTCTTTTAAAGTGTTGCCCATGCTTCTGGAATCCATTCTCATCTTTTAACCATCCTACACATTTTCAAGCTCACAGTTCTGCTTGTTGCCACCTATTCTCTTGCTCTTTACAATTCATTATTTTTTATTCCAATTCTTAACCTCTCAGGAGGCCTACTAGAATATTTTCTATACTCTCTCATGTAAAATAATTTTAAGATAATTTTACACGGGATCATAGCATCATTGATTTAGAACACAAAGAGAACTTTGTGGTTGTTGTGGTCCAGTTGTGTCTGACTCTTTATGACCCCATTTAGGGTTTCCCTGGAAAAGATACTAGTCAGCCAATTCCTTCTCCAGCTCATTTTATAGATGAGGAAACTGAGGCAACAGGACCAGGTAATAAGTGTCTGAGTCCAAAATAGAACTCAGAGCTTCCTGACTCCAGGTCCAGTGATCTTAGCCATTGCACCACATGACTTGAAAGAGGATCATAGACTTAGAACATGAAGTAAACTTAAAGATCATTAAAGTCCAATTGCCCTTTTATAGGTAAGAAAAATAAGATCATAATAAGGTTTAAGTGACTTGTCCAGGGTACCACCAGGAATGATCTGAGATTAGATTTGAAACCAGGTCTTCCCAACTCCATCATCTGTGCTGTATTCAACATCAATAATAATTTGAACCATTGATTAAGTGCTTACCATGTGTCAGACACTGGGATTCAAAGAAACTCCTGCTTTCTAGAGGCTTATAGTCTAATAAGGAAAACAATATATAAACATCTATTGGCATATAAAATACATACAGAGTCTATTAAAGGTAATCTCAGAGGGAAGCTACTAGCAGGGCTAGTTACCAAGAAAGGCCTTCTGCAGAAGACAGGATTTGAGCCAACTCTTGAAGGAAACAAAAGTAGACTAAGGAGAGATATGGTGGGAGAGCATTCCAATCCCTGCCATATAAATAAGTGGCATAAAACTACCCTGTCAAACCATGGAATATCCCATTCTCCTTTATAATTCATGGCATTAATCATAACTTCTTTACTTTGTTTCCCGAGACAAATTCTTATTCAGCTACATTAAGAATGGATAACTTATTTTTTTAGATGCATAGCAAAAAAAAACCAAACAAACAAACCAAAAACTCTGTGAAACCACAAGACAGCTACCAATAATTTTTTTTTAATTAGCTCCTGTATCTTTTTGTATTCATTGCAAAATCAAGGGTAGGGAACTAAGAACTCCTTTATCAGTACTCTCAAGAATCTTGCTAACCTGCAAGATGATAACCATGAAACACATACCTTCTAAGTATCCCCTGTGTTAGTGGTCTCTCCCTTCCAATTGGGGAAGCTGGCGTGGTGGTCAGTGGTGAGCTCCAACCTCACATATTAGAAAAAAGAAAAGGGTGGCCATCTCATCATTCCTATCTGCTTCATCCCCTTGGACCTCTACACACACACACACACACACACACACACACACACACACGCACGCACACGTGCACCAGCATGTATTTTCAGGTTCTTTTTACATGCTATCTTCTCCATTACATGATGAACTTAGTGAGGGCAGGAACTGTCTTTTGCCTTTCTTTGTATCATTCTACACTCAGCCTACTGCCTCAGACTTAATAAATGTTTACTGAGTATGAGGCAATCCATGGAACACTGGTCCTGGAGCCAAAAGACTTGATTTTTAGTTTCAGTTCCAGAACTTAATGTGTGACCTTCAGTAAATCACTTTCTTTTTATCTCTAAAATGGCTATGATATTCTTTTATTAGGTTATTCTTTTTTTTTTCTGGCCACCTCCATTTTACCAAATGCCTTGTTGCCCACAGTAGAGACTATGTCTCTATTTTTGTTTTACCATTTCATTTCTAGAATTTCTTCCCTATGGTCCAAAAGTCTTGATCAATGTGTCCATTATTTGAGGAAAGTCCCAGATATACTTAATTCACTTCATTCCCCATTCTCAACTACTATGAAACTTCTAAAACTGATTCTTCATGCTGATAAACTACTTTTTTGCTCACTCCCAACTTTCTAGTTTTGATACCCTGATCATCAAATTTGGTATCAAATTTGATACCAATTTTGCCATGGTTCCTGGTGGATGGGATATTGTCTGTTTACATACCCTAATCCCCATTCCCTATCCCCAAAATCCAGGATTAAGGTGTCCCTCCCTTTCCATTATTTTCCTAGATTTTAAAAGGAAGGGGGATGGGAATAAATATTTATTCAACTCAGAAATTGTGATAAGCACTTTATAGCTATTATCACATTTGATCCTACACCAGCCCATGGCAGGTAGGCATTTTAATTATACACATTTTGAACTGGAGGAAACTGAAGCAAATTTTGTCAGGCTAAGGTCACACAGTTAGAAAGGGTCTGAAGCCAGATTTAAAGCTAGATTTTCCCGACTTAAGGTCTGTCCTCTTTCCGCCATGCCACTAGCTGTTATATATAAGCATGTGTGTGCATACGTGTGCTTCTAGATATGTTTCTCTATAAGTGTTTTCTTCCAGACACAGTTCTGATTCTTGTACTTGTATCCTGAGCACTTAATATAGTACTTTTGCACACAGTAAAAAATTAATAAAGGTCTCATTCATTTACTTTATAGGGATGTGACTTCAAATGTCATACAAATATGAATTATGTGCCTCAACCTGTCTTGACTGCCTATAACAGTTGCCTCCTGCACCAAATATTCAGCTTTGTCCCTTCTGACCTTACATGGTGTCCAAAGCCTTTCATTAGTGGGTCTTATCTTTCTCTTGTGATCTTAGGCTCCTATTATATAGGCATACCACATACTCCATATAAACAATGGGCATAGTCAGATCCTAAGTACTTGGTAAATGTCCCCAGAATATTTGCCAACTTAAATTTGAGATGGTAACCCTCTAATATAATCCTGCCTTAAATTGTTGGCAGGAATAGGGTATTGTTATAAGAATTTATGGACTCTAACTCTGTTCAGCTCTCCTGTCCTAAGGCCAGGGATTACTATACTGCAAAGATTACTGCTCTGGGAGGTTCTGAGTTCAAATTTGACCTCAGATACTTCCTAGCTATATGACTCTACGCAAGTGACTTAACTCCAATTGCCTAGCCCTTGCTAATCTTCTATCTCAGAACTGCTACTCAGAGAAGGTAAAGGTTTCAGAAATTCTCCCATACTTCAAAGGAAGTTCATATTTCAACAACTACCCATGTTCCTGTTTACTCTGGGGCATGGTTTAGATCCCTCCTCTTTAAAATGAGAGGATTAGACAAGGTGGACTTCCACTACAAAGGATCAGAACCAGGAAGAAATGGGGACGTTGGGCTCCAATTTAGTCTCAGGTTCAGTAAGAGTTTTTCTCAAGAGAAGAAGGTGCATTTTTTTCCCAATTCAAGGGCCAATATTGGTCATTGCAATTACATACTGATCTATTTCTTTTTGTTTGCTGTTCATTTTGTTTTTTCTGTTTATGTGATTTTATGTGCTTTCCTGGTTCTTCTTAACTCACCCTGCCCTCCCCATGCTTCTCTGAATTCTTCATATTGATCATCTCCTAAGGTAAAGAATATTGCATTATATTAATAAACCAGATTTTTCTATTATTCCCCAACTAATGGGCATCTAATTTACTTTCTTTCCAACCACAAAGAGTGTTACTATATTTTGTTGTATAGGAGAACTTTCTGTCTTTGATTTCCTTATATTTTATGCAAAGCAATAGAATCTCTGCATCAAAAATGGTCAAGTCTTGAGTACACTGCCAAGAGCCCTGGCCATGAAGCTTATCACTACAACTCACCCCAGCTCTCCAATAACGAGACTTTTTGGATGGCAAGTAATTATTCCTAAAAATTCAAACAGGCAATTATTGCTAATAATTAAATAAGTAATTATTCTTAATAACATAAGTGGAAATACTGTATCAGATAGTAGTCCCACAACCCTGGAAAATTGATTTCCTCATCTAGAAAATGGGGATAATAATATTTACTTCACAGGGACACTCAGAGGCTCAAATGAGGTAGGAACATGTAATGTGTTTTGAGAATCTTTAAAGTATTAGAGAGACAGGGACAACTAAGTGGCTCAGGGGATAGATAGCCAGATCTGGAGATGAGAAGTCTTGGGTTCAAGTGTGACCTCAAACACTTCCTAGCTGTGTAACCTTGGGCAAGCAAGTCACTTGACCCCAAATACCTAGTCCTTACTGTCCTTATTGCTCTTCTGCCTTGGAACCAATTCTTAGTATTGATTCTAATAAGAAAAGTAAGGTTTGTTTGTTTTTTTAAGTGCTATACGGGTGTTAGATAGTAGTAGTAGTATTAAACTAAGGTTAATTTCAGTAAGAAATTATCAAATACTCCTTTTCCCATGGGAATGAGGGTGAGCAGCTTTCACTAATCTCTTGTGGTATTCTGAGGGAAGATGGGGCTCTGTTTCTACCAAAGAGATGTCACTGAACCCCCCACCAAGAGTCCCCTCCATTCCACTTGCTAGTGCCCAATTTATGATTTTTGCAAAAATTCCAAATTGTGCCTCTGCCTCTTATTCTTCTCTTATGCCCATCAAATGCCTTTTCTATGCCATCAAACAAGAGGTTAGGTTTCTAATTCAGTCATTATCCTCCTTTAATGAAGACTGGAAGTTCTCTTTCTCCAATAACACTTTCAGTGTACACCTGTAACCATCACAAGTATGGTCATGTTATACTTTGAGGCTCTTTCAAGGTATTTTTTCAACACTGTTATCTCACCTGGGATACCATAATTCAAAATCAGCAAAATATTTGCTGAGCTATTTTAACTGCGGTCAAGAAGCAGGCACCATTTCCTTTTAAAAATGGGGCAGAACAGATGTAGTGGGCTGGAAGAAAGAGAAGGAGATATTTAAAAATTTTCTTTTGCAGCTTCATCTAAGGCTTTAGGACAAAGAAGCAGAAACATACCATGGAGGTCAATAAGGCAACCTAGTCTATTTATTAAATCAACTGCCACAAAAATCCTCACTAGCTTGTATTTTATTTCAGCAAAGAATTAAGTAGCACATAGCAAAAATAAATTTGAACTCAGAGGATTGTGTTCTAGTTTTTTATTCGTTCTTAAAAGTTTACTTTACGTCTAGGTATCACTTTCAAGGCAAAAGATAAGTAAGGGCTAGACAACTGAAGTTAAGTGACTTGGTCAGGGTAATACAGCAAGATTTGAGCCAAGGATTTCCTGTCTGTAGGTCTGACACTCAGTCCACTGAGTCACCTACCTGTCCCTTTGGGTTTTAGTTCTAGCTGAGTAACTCACTAGCGCCAGGCTTTTGTTTCTTGGCTGTAAAGTATGTGGAGTGGACTAGATGACCTCTAAGATCCCTTTCAGTTTATTCTAAGGCCTGTGATTCTATTTCTGTTTACAGGAATTAATGTTCCTATCTCACAATAGAGTCTACACTATCAGGTAAGACCAACAAAAATCTAAATTATGGTCCTTTCTTCATTTTTTATTTAAATTTTTATTTTTTAAAATATTTTTCTGTGTCTACACGATTCATTTTTTTCCCTCCCTTCTTCTCTCCCCACTCCCTGTGCTGATAAGCAATTCCACTGGGTTGTACAAATGAATAACTTTCTTCTTCTGCCTTCACTGAAACTACCAGTGGCTGTCCATAAAAGCCCAGCATGGGCATTTCCACAAATATATTCCAGTTTCATTCTTCTGACATTTCAGGGCAGTAGTATAGTCTTGCTCAGTACTTTTTACACATTAACACTTGAAATATAGTTGTGAATAAATAGAAACCAAAGCTGAGGGTCAATGAAAAAATATCAAAATGGCCCAAAGAAGGACTGAGTAGGCTCCAACCAAGAATGGTGTGAGTAAAGTAGCATAAAAGACCAAAAAAAAAAGACTTTGAGAAGCCATAATGACAGTGGGTTGGTCATATGGCAAGAGCAAGAGAGACTGATGCAAGGTTGATTTGCTTAATAGACCACCATACATAGGTATTAAGGACCATGGACAGTAGGGAAAGGATTGAAAATGGGGGTTTGGGGGATGAGAGTAGAGGAAATGTGGTGTGGCAGGAATTGTAGGGAGACCAGGTAAAATTCAGAGACCAGGTTCACTTTCAGTCTTCTTAGGTCCCAAGCCCCCTAAACTGTTCCCTAAAACCCACCTCACCTCACCTCCATCACTTCCCTTATTCTAGAAGCTACATTTCTCAGATCATGGTCTAAAGGTCAGCTCTGGGACCATTCCCTATGACATAAAATCTCCCCTCCATCTTTGCCCATCTCCCTCCAAAGGAAATGTAGTAGGAGCAGGAGAAAATTCTAACATTCCTTTGACAGATACAACAATAAACGGTCACCTGGGAAAAGCATGGTGGCTAGAAAATACTTCTCAATCTCCAAAGCTCCCAGGAGGCAGGTCAGAATAGTGGTGAAAAAAAGGAGTCACAATTCCTGAGGCTAAATCTGGATGTCCCACTGACCATCATTATATGATCCTGGGCAAGTCATCTTATCACTCTGGGCCTCAGTTTCCTCATCTGAAAATGAAGGGCAGATGACTGACCAGATGACCTCTAAGTTCTGTTCCAACTCTAGATCTAGTATGCAAAAGACAAGATCTTAGAGAGTCCACAAAACTTTTAAGCTAGAAAGACTTTCAGGGAATATAATAACCCCTAAGTTTATGAGCCCAATATTATCATTTTACATATGGGATGGATCTAAACCAAATATTTTAAATTGAACAATGCATTCAGAGTACATTCTTGATGTTTCATTTTTTAACTCCCCTCTTGCTAATACTTAAGGGCATGGTCCCTTTATTTAAAAAAAAAAACCTGAAAAGTAAGAGGAGAAATGGCATTTTTGATATTTTGGTAAAAATAGAGAAACTCATGAAAATTCTTGTGTCAAATCAAGGAAATGGGGCAGAAATAAAAATCACAAACCCACCATTCATTAATTACAAATGAACTTCTAAATCCCTTTGCAGGGTTTTTGGAGGGCAATAAATCCCTTGGTGATCACATCCATGTTCTTTTCTGATTCAGATTTGAAAAGATAAGATTATATTTCCATGGCTTTCTTCTTACTAATAAAGGTGTCAGCTACTAATCCTAAACATTGTCTATTATACCTGAAATCCAGGTTGCTTTGTCTGTAGCACAGTAGCTCTCTTCGAAAGAAATATAACCTAAGCTCTTTTCACTTGAAAGCTAAAGCTCTTGAGCTTGACTAGAGAAAAATCTTTACAAACATGTTGTCCTTTCTTCCTTTCAACTGTGAAATCTGCCAAACAAATTAGATAAGTACTCCAAAATTCTAAAATAACCAGAAATACAGACAACAGTTCTAGTTTGAAAGCCAAATATAATTATAGAAAAGGAATATACTAGTCACACAATATGTTAATTTTGGGCCAAGATATATACCCCTAGTTTTTGGTCTGAATCACAGATTTGCATGTATTTTCATTCTTATCCTTACCCTAAATGAATTACTACACTCATGGACATTTGATAATGGAGAATATAGATATTAGTTTCTATAACCAAAAGAAACTGCCTTTAAATTAAAAAGTATAGTGTAGAAACAAATTCCTACCAAAAAAGAATGTGAGAATACAAAAGTAAGAAAAAACACCATTCATGGGAACAAAACAAAAACCTTTACATGGGAAGGCAATTTTAAAGTGCCATAAAGTGCTTCAAAAAGAAAGAGATCTATCCTTTCCCAAATGTATGGATTTAAAGAAAACTCTCATTGCCAATCAGAGGAAATAAAGATTTAAACCTCTTGTAGGGCAATGGAAAGTCAATAGTTTCAATCTATATGAAAAGATATGATTTTTTTTTTGCTTTTTGTAATCAGATACAAAGAAAAGTATCATGCATTTAAGACTTCAGCCATAAATTCAATTGTTAATGCTGTTTTATACAATTCTTACCATTTTACTAAGAATTTAAATATCACTGAGGCTTTTTTTATTCCAGAAAGAAAATGTGTATTTTCCTTTAAATCTAAAATGAGAAGAAAGTATTCAATATAGAGGTTATTGGCTGCATCTTTATATAGAATACCTATTCTTTGCGAAATGAAATTTTCAAAAATTCAGCATTCTGCTGTGGAGAACTGTAGCTACCGGTTCCATTGTAAAGAATTGGCTGTGTTATTTAAAATTTAAAAAAAAATGTAAAAAAATTCCAAATGTAAATGTATGACTGCAAATTCCCAGATACAAATGCATGAATAAAACACACACACACACACACACACACACACACACACACTCAACATACAAACTTCCATCTGTGAACTGTCAATGCTTGGAAACAATGTGTCAGAGTAGTTAACTATGCTATTTTTATCTTCATCCCGCATCACTAAGAAGTTTTCCAAGCTATATCTCCAAGAGCTTAGCACTGAGAATGTGTTTTGATGCTCAAAGAGCTCCATTATTCACAATAAACATTCATAAAAACAGTTTTGATGACCATTTTTGTTGTTATTCAGTTGTGTTAGACTCTTCCTGACACCATTTGGGGTTTCCTTGACAAAGATAATGGAGTAATTTGCCATTTCCTTTTCCACTTCATTTTATGAATGAGGAGCCGAGGCAAACAGGGTTAAAGGACTTGCCTTGGGTCACACAACTAGTCTCTGGGACAGATCTGAATTCAGGTCTTCCTGATTCCATCCACTGCATCACCTAGTTGCCCTAAAGAATTGAAGATTAAGAAAATTTCTTTCTGCTGTCATCAAGAAAATTTGCTTCTCTCTAATAAGAGCTGTTTACTACTGTCTAGTGATAACCCTTGGGAATGAAGACTACATAGAATAGCCTTTCCAGTATCCCCATTTTATCTCCATGATCATTATTTACTAAGGGAGAGAAGAGTGAGAAGCCAGAAAATTAACTCTTCTTTATTTTCCCCAGCCCAACTTCACATACATATTAAGCTTTTAAATTCTATCCAAAACACTATCCTTCATTATGAAGAGCATAAACACTATATAATATATACTACACTAAATAATATATACATGTACTTTAACTTTAGTTCCTCACTGCATATCATTAGCAGTCTCAAGTCACACAAATTATTCAGGTCTCCTGGAGTCTTATAAGACTACAAACATTATTAATTATAATGGTCCCAACAGTGACTAGCAGAATACCTCTGACTTTCCCCACCCATCATTTGAGAATAAACTAAAAAAAATGGATTAAAAAGCACAAAAATTTACAACTGGGGAGGATCTTTGAAGTCATTTAGTCTAAGTTCTCCCCAAACAACCCCCCTTCCTTTACTTCACATACACTAAGAGCCATTATTTAAATGGATGATCATTTTTGGAAAACTTTGCAAAGTGCCTTATATGTTATCTCATTTGACCTTCACAGCAACCCTATTAGAAAGGTGCTACTAAAATCCACATTTTACAGATCAGGAATGAAGTTGAGAGAGGTTAAAGAACTTGTCCAAAGCCACACAGCTGATTAAGTATCTGAGACACAATATGAATTGGGTTCTTTCTGACTCTTAAATCCATCACACTATAACTATACCATCTAGTTGGTTGTCATTTGTACTCAAAGAGGATCAAAACAACATCACTGTTAATGCCTTTTGACACTCTCAGAACTTGAATATAAGTAAGGTAGAGTTGCACAAAGTTGTCAGCTTCATTCTCTCCACCAGAGCCATCAAAGTCTAATGATAAGACTTCTAGTGGTAAGTCAAGATGACTGGTGATGGTTTGGGATGCAGTGGATGACCTTGGCTTCTTTGATATCTAACCAGTCGCTAAGTGCTCCAAAGCATCCCCCTCTGCCATTTTCATGGCCATTGGAACAAATTATTCTCATCGGCTTCTCCAAAATCTTCACAATGCCTGGAGTAGACATCCCTCCTCACTCACTAATGGTTTGGGAGTATACAGGGTAGTCAGGGAAGACTAGTTCCTCTGTTATGAGGGTTTTTTGAGCCTTTTCTGCAGGGCTGTTTTACCTCCTTTGGTGTCCACCTGCCACCCAGATTTAACCAATGGCTCCAAGAATTGTATTGCAGGGGCCACACTCAGGTAAACCATCTTGGTAGGCAATCTAAACCAGATAGAAAGAAGCCAATAACTATACCATCTAACTGCCTAGATTAGGAAAGAGAAGTCCAGAGATATGAAGGGATTTTCTGAAGTCACACAAGTTTGTGAAAAATCTGGGTCTCAAAACTAAGGTCCACTGATTTCTAGTTCAGTAACCTTTGTTACATCTTTGAGTTACGGGTCCTTTCTATATTTGTGAATGACAAAAAAGAAGTAGTCAGTTATGTATAGGAAACAGAGGCTGGATAACAACTTGTTGAGTATGCCATACAGTGAGGAATCCTTTCATGTATTGTTTGAATTAGTTGGCCACTTCATCCTCTCTAGCTCTCAAATTCTATGATTTTTGCCCAATAGATATATTTAGCTACTAGATCCAAAGTAGATTCTCAAACAGAATCATTAACATATCAGTCACCATAAACAAATGAATGATCTGCACAATAAGGGAAACTAGGTGGTATAGATGATTGAGCACTGACATGAAATTTGAAAGTTCTAAGTTTACATCTGGACATCAAGCACTTTTTAGTGGTAAAAACTAAATCAAGTCAGTTAACCTCCATTTGTCTCAGTTTTCTCATTTTTAAAATGGACATAATAATAGCATTTACCTCCCAGGGTTATAGAGAAAATTTAAAAATGTACTCATAAAGCAGAGTGACTCACATATATAAATGTTAGCCATTATTATTATTAATTACATGAGTTCAAACCTATATAAAATATTCAAATGACTAAATATTTACCATTTAGCCTGCTGTTACCAAAGAAATGGACCTTTTCTGATGGACTAGGTGGATACAAGAAGCCTGATATTGTGCATAGTTGCTACTGGCTTCTCTGCCCTCTTTTTGCCAAGACTAGTCTATTTCTTTCTCCACGTCATTCTGTGTCTGCTTAAGCCCTTTTTAACTGGCAAAGGATGTTAGATTATACTGATTTTCAGTTTCAATTTTTACCACAAAAGTGGGTCCACAAAAGTGGAGCACTTCAAAATGTACCACTAGTGCTCTGAGTTTCCAAAGGTGTAAAAATTCTGCTCCGCACAATTCTTTTTCTGTAGCAGGTATGTTAGTTAGCTTTTTTAAGGGTTTTTTTTAAACCCTCTCCTTCATTTCAACCCTTGATGTTCCTCATTAAGTCAGCAGTTTGGTCCTGCTGAGTTTGTGAAAAACAAATTTCTGAATTTACATTTGTTCTTGGAAAGGGAGTAAAAGCATAACAATCCTAGTAGAATTGTATTTGGCTTAAATGATCACACATCCTCTGAAGCCTGGGCTAAAAACATGACTGCCTAATAAGGGTTGTTGGCAGAGAAAATTGGCTGCAAAATGATTTTGCCTTCAGTGACAAGAGTCATTGGAACCTAACACAACCCTTAAAGAATTTTGTGCATAGGGACAGAAGCTGGTAAAGGACAGCAAGAAACGAGAATGGGGAATTAGTAGTCTGTAATCACACTGGAATGAGTTTGGTTCTTCTTTGGGTCCAATAACCTTCTAAAAACAAATTCAGAAATTTCAGAGGATTTTAGAATTAGAGGCAGAAGGAAACAGGGGGAAATGCACCTACTGTATGCCAGGCACTGCACAAAGCATTTTATTAATATCATCTCCTCTGGTCTTCACAACAACCATCGGAGGCAAATGATATTATTTTCATTCACAATTGAGAAAGTGAAGGACAACTGAGGTTGAGCAATATGCCCAGGGTCACAATGTGTCTGAGGCTAGATTTGAAATCAAATCTTCCTGACTCCAAGCCCAGAGCCCTATCTGCTGTACCATCTTTGAAATAATCTAGTTTAAGCCTCTTGCTTTATAAATGATGAAATTCAGACCACTGAGAGATGTTAAATTATTTGCTCAAGAACACATTTAATTAATAATAGAAATGGTATCTATAGGATAGCTAGTGGACAGTATACTAGATCTAGAGTCAGGAAGAAAAATTTCTGAGTTCAAAGCTGTGTGACCCTGGAAAAGTCACTTAACCCTCTTGGTTTAAGCTGACTCATCTGTAAAATGAACTGGAGAAAGAATGTCAAACCATTCCAGTATTTTTTGCCAAGAAAATCCCAAATAGCATGACAAAGAGTTGGATATGACTAAAATGACTATTCAAAAGCAGAAATGATATCTGGATGCATTTTTATCTTGGGCATTGTTACTGTTAAAGATGCCTAGAACAAGTTATGGAGAAATATAAAAGGGCTCAAACTCATGTAATATAAGAACCAAGGGATATTAAACTTAGAGATCAGGAAATTTAGGAGAGGACAAGATAAAAACTTTCAAATGCCTATAAAAGGGCTCTCATGTGAAAGAGGGATTAGTTTGTTTTCCTAACTCCAAATGGTAGAAGGAAAACCACTGGGGTGAAATTGAGTAAAGGCAATTTGGGGCCAAATAAAAGGGGAAGTTGTTTTTTAAAGTTTAATGATATTTTGGGGGCATTACATATCACATTTATTTCCAAATGTATCTCTTGTGCCTCCCCTACCCACAGAGCTATCTTTGCAACAAGAATAACAATTAAGAAACAAGCAAAAATAAATAAATTAAATAATGATGAACAAGGAAAGAGGGTGGAAAGTTCAGTAAAATAAAAAAAATATGTCAACTCTGTCTAAAAGCAAAAAAGGGGAAAAGTTATCTCAAGAGACTCTCTTAGAGGGTAACAAGTTCCCCACAATAGGAGGTCAGATAGTGGATGCTGAATGTCTACTCAGCCAAGGTAGTATGTGGTTGTAGAAAACTAGGAGTCGACAAATATCTGAACCCCTGATACATCAGTTATAAGACTGGAAACAAGTAATTTAACCTCAATTAGGTTCAGTTTCTTCATCTGTAAAATGGGAATAATAATGGCTCACATGGTTCATGGGATCCTAAAAGGATAAAAAGAGCTAGAATAGTCTTCAGGAGTCAATGATTACAATTTCTTCATTTTAGATATGAAAAAAACAAAGGGCCAAGGAGGTTGGGTGATTTTTCTAAGGTGATAAGAAATATTATCAAAGGTAGGATTTGAATCCAGTCCCTGACTCCAAAGCCAGAACTGTTTCTACTGTTATACTATGAGGTTCAAAGCATTGCTGCTACTAAATGCTTTACAAAGAACTTTATTTCAATCATTATTCTCATAATTTCTGAGACAAAAAACTTCAGAGTTCAACAAGTCACATTCAACTTACTGAGCTCCATCTGTTCTTCACATTTATTTCCTTGTTTTGAAAAATTGCATCAAAATAAATTAGATTCAAAGAAATTACATCAGGTAAGTGGTGCAATGAATAGAGGGCCAGGACTGGAGTCAGAAAGACTCATCTTCCTGAGTTTAAATCTGGCCTCACACTTACCAGCTGTGTGATCCTAGGCAAGTCACTTAATCCTGCTTGCCTCAGTTTCTACATAGATAAAATGAGCTGAAAAAGGGAATGGCAAACCTCTCCAATATTTTACACAAAAACCCAAATGGGGTCACAAAAAGCGTCAGCTACAACTGAAATGACTGAACAAAAATAACAACAAAGTAACTACACCAAAAAAAGTTGGATGGAATTATAATTGCATGTGAACACCAACTATTATGACTGTGATATTCTGGCAGGTGCTGGAGGAAGTAGAGGAATGATATCCACATGTCAGCTACCCCAAACCCTCAGAAAATGAGTCATGCTGAAGAGTCAAGTTTTCCAGACAGCTCAGGGTTTTGCTACTTTTAACAAAAAACCACAACGTTTGAAAAAAAAAAAGAAAGAAATAAAGGATTTTGGATAGTGCTCTTTCTAAAGCCTAGGGCATACTTCCCTTAGAGTCTTTCTCAAATGTACTGCATACTTCCTTACCGTTCACTCTTCAAACCCCTGTAATCCAGCTTCCTTCTTGACAACTCAAGTGAAACGGCTCTCTTCAGGGTCACCAAATGATCTCTTAATTGCTCAGTCTAATAGCTTTCTCTCAGCCACTATCCGACTTGACAGTTTTTCAGCATCTGGCACTGCTGACCAAACCATCCTTTTTGATATTCTGCTCTCTGGGCTTCTCAGATACTTACTGCTCTTTCTCTATTCTTTTCTTACTTGTCTGCCTCTATTACTCATTCTCTTTTATTGTGTCAATTTCCTCTTTCTGGTCCCTAAGGGTTAGCAATCCCTCCAGGTTGTATCTATGGCCAGCTAGATGTTAATGACTCCGCATCATCCTTCAGTTCCAGTTGGCATTTCTGTTCCCAGAAAAGCTTTATCTGAACATCCCACTGGTCTCCCAAGCTCAGAATGCTCAAATTGAAACTCATCACTGTCTTTCCTCAAACTTCCCTTCCTCCCAAGTCCCTCGTACTATCGATGGTATCATCATCCTCCCATTAACTCCATCCTGAAATGCTTCAATCTGCTTTGACACTTCCTCACATCACATCTAAACTGTTGCCAAGTTCTGTCAGTTCTTCCCCCACAGTATCTATCTCACATTTCTTCCCACCTCTCCACGGTACCATCACCAGTCTAGTTGAGACACTTGTTATCTCTTATCTGAATTACAGTATTCATTCTCTGATTTTCATGCCTTTATTTTCTCCAACTGTCATGATAATCTGGCCAATGTTCAAGTCACAGGATATGAGAATTAGACTCTAAGGGTCATCACCTATTACGATTTCATTTCATTGATAAGGAAGTTGAAACACTAATTTGGCCAATGGTGCAGAAACAGGATTTGTACCCAGGTCCACCAGCTCCAAAAAAAGTGTCCTTTGGACTGACTGTGCCACAAGTTTGACAATATCACTTTGCTGCCCCCAAACTGCCATTGACTCCAGTGAGGTGGCAGAGTGGATAGAGTGACAGGCCAGAAGTCAGAAAAATTTCATCTTCCACAGTTTAAATCTGGTCTCAGGCACTAACTAGATATATGATCCTGGACAAGTCACTTTAACCCTGTTTGATTCCATATCCTCATCTGTAAAATGAGCCAGGGAAGGAAGCAACAAACTCTTTCAGTGTCTTTGGCAAACAACAGAGTATAAATAGGGTCAACTTAAGAGTCAGCCACAACTGAAAAAGACTGAACACAAGGAAAACTCCTCATGTCCATGGGGAAAAATGCAAACTCCCAAGCCAGTTTTTAATACCTTATAAACAATCTGGTTATAACCTATGTATGCAGACTTTTCTTATTTTATCTCTTCATATTCAGCATCTCATATTCCACAACCCAGCCAAACTATCCTATAACCTGATTGCTATTCTCAACCCATATGCTATATTGTTATAGATTAAGTATGTGCAGAGAGCTAACTGACTCTTCCCCAGTAGAATTCTAGAACCTCTCACTCTGCTGTCAGTCTGCCTCTGCTCTATGCACACATATAACTTTTACCTATAACAAAATACAATTCTCAACTCTCCATTCCCAGGAGTGTGCTCCTTCTTCAAGAGAGGTTCTTAAGTGGAGGTCTTCTCTGAGCCCATGCAAAGATTGCACAGGGTCTATGGACAGAGAATGGGAAAATGTCCATCTTTATTTTCATTAACCTCAAATTAAAATTTAACATTGCCTTCCAGTTCAGATGTAGGTAATGAATATGATTCTGAGAAGGGAGCTTCACATGACTGTCAAGTAGGTTAAAGACACATAGAAGTTAAAAATTTCTATTCTACATTTTAATGATGATGACAATGATGATGATGAACAATAACTTATGTTTCTGTAGTGCTTGGAGGTTTAAAAAACATTTTAGAAATGTTCATGAAACCTTAAACCTAGCAGAGTGGTAAATATGACAGTAAAGGGAAATAATAAATGTTGGAGGTGATAATGTGAAATCGAGACACTCATGTATTGCTGGTAGAGTTGTCAATTGATCCAACCATTCTGGAAAGCAATTTGGAATTATGCCCAAAAGGCACTAAAAGACTACCTGCCTTTTGATCCAGCAATACCACTGCTGGGTTTATATCCTGAAGAGATAAAAACAAACAAACAAACAAAAAAAAACAGGAAAGATTCTGTTTCTACAAAAATATTTTCAGCTGTACTTTTTATAATGTCAAAAAACTGGAAAATGAGGGGATGTCCCTCAATTGGGGAATAACTGAACAAATTGGGGTATATAAGGGTGATGGAATACTATTGTAATACATATTGTACATAGTACACATTGTACTATGTATTGTAAGGAATGATAAACTCCTTGATTTTTTTAAGAACTTGAAAAACCTATATGAACTGATACATAGTGAAATAAATAGAACCAGAAGAACATTATACATAGTAACTAAAACATAATGGAATGATCAAATGTAATTGACTTTGTTACTAAATGCAATGGAATGTTCCAGGAAAATTCTGAGAGACTTATGAGAAAGAATGCTATCTACATCTAAAGAAAGAACTGTGGAAGTAGAAATCCAGAAGAAAACATGGTATTTATCACTCATTTGTTTGGGTATATAATTTGAGGTTTTGGTTTTAAAAGATTACTCAATTACAAAAATTAATCATATGGAAATAGGATTTGAGTGATAGTACATGTATAATCTAGTGAAATTGCTTGTCAACTCCAGGAGGTGGGAGGGAAGAGGGCAGGGAGACAACAAGAATCATGTAACCATGGAAAAAAATGTAAAAGAAAAAAGAAATACTCATCATTTCATCTGATGCTTACAACAACCTTTGAAGGTTGTTGGTGTGAATATTATTATGCACCTTTTATGGATGAAGAAAATAAAGACCAGAATGGTTAAGCATCAACAAGGTATATGGCAAAGTAAGAGCTCAAATTCGTCTTCTTCTGACTAGAATTGAGTCTTCTGACTCAAAGGAGTGGGTTGGGGAAGTCGGTATTTAAAAATTCAGGGTTGCTGAATAGATTTTGTAACATTAGTTCTGGAAGCCCAAAGGAAGATTTTGCTTACGGATGTCCTGATCCTTCAACAGCACCAAATAGGAGAATCTCTGTCTCTGAAAAGGGCTCGTATACAAAAAGACAAATAGCAAAAAATGTTATATCTACATAATCCCTAACTAAGATAATAAAGAAACTGTTGGAGCTGGTTGCAGATGAAAATAGACCATTTTTTCATAGTAGTTTGGTTATGGTTTCATTTGGTGGTTTTGGTTTTCTATGAGTAGTCTATTACAACAATGACAAATACGGAAATATGTTTTACACAATAATATATGTATAACCCAGATCAAATTGCTTACCATCTCCAAGAAGGGGGAGGGAAGGCAAGTAGGGAGACAATTTGAATATTATAATTTTAGAAAATATCTGTTGAAAATTGTTATTACGTGTAATTGGGAAAATATCTTTGAATAAAAGAGGGAGTATGTGAACTCCGTGCCATGCTCTCAAAAGTTAGTAAGATAAAATATGGCATACAAATTGGAAAGACAATCCTTTGACGTCTAAGAATAGCCACTGAGAAAAACAAGCTGATAAACCATTATTAGAGCAATATAACACTGTCAACACAAAAATCACAGGAATGAATTTATTTCCTTTATTGGTCCTTCCCTCCACTCACTGCATTTCTTTCACTTTTCAAACACTTTCTTAAGTTGCCCATCACTATTTTTGTAGACAGTAATGCCCTGCAATCCTGCCTTAGCCTTCCCAATGTATATGCCCACTTTTTCACTGTGCTTGTCAAAATTTGATGGTACATTCATCCAATGAAGTACTGGAACTTATTTTCTAATTCTGTGTTCTGAAGAACAATGCCAGTCTTGCTACCAGTGAATCATAGTTCAGGAAAGAAAGCTATACTCAACTGTCATTCCCAAGTGGATTTTGGGGTCAGGCCCATTGGCAAGGGCCAGAAAACAGAACTCAAAATATCAGCTTTAATGGAACTGATACATCACATATTTACCAAATATATGTTTTAATATAAGCTTTTCTGTGGTGGCTGGAATAGAGAAATTGCAATTTTATCAAGAGACAAAGTGGATAGAATTCAGGAGTTAAGAGTAAAGAAACCCTGAAATAAAACCTACAAGTCATTAAAGCTCTTAATCACTTACCCTCAATTTCCTCATCTTAAAAAATTAGAATGATAATAATATCTACTGCTCAGGGTTGTTTTGAGGACCAAGTGAGAGACTATATATAAAGCATTTTGCAAACCCTAAAGCAACATGTACATTCTAATTATTATTTATTGTTGTTAATAAAACAACTAGACTTTATAGATTATTAATAAATAATAATTAGCAATTGCTTATTGCTAGTTATTACTATTATTGTGGTAGCTATGTGACACAGTAGGTACAATATCAAGCTCAAAGTTAGAAAGACTCATTCTCCAGAGTTCAAATTTTGCCTCAGATACTAGCTGTGTGACAGTGAGCATTTAATCTGTTTGCCTCAGTTTCCCCATCTGAAAAATGAATTAGAGAAGGAAATAGTAAACCATTCCAATGTCTTTGCCAAGAAAACTCAGATGGGGTCACAAAAAGATTTAGACACAACAGAAATTACTGAAAAAACAACAATTTTTATAATTGTTATTACTGTTTTCAAATTAAATTTGTATAAAGTTACAAAAGACTCAGAGTAGGGTTTTTATAAAGCCAGCACTCTGAATTTCTCCTAACTAGATTTTATCAACTGAAGTCTTTAGCACTTTTACATCCTTATGTCTGGAAAAAATAGGTACTCCTGATATCTGGTTAACTGATTTTTTAAAGGATGATAAGAAAAGGATGTTTGCTGATGTGATCTAAGGTAATCAAGGACAACGTATGGTTACAAAGCAGCACAGAGGCTGCAAAATCCCAACTATTTGGTGCTGAGTTAAAGCAGGGAAATTTGTCAAATGCTTCTACCTAATTTTAACAATGCTCCTATTATCCTCCACTACATCTTCTAAATTCAGAGTCTACTCCCATTCAATTTATAAAATATGAAACAAGCAAGGCAAATGAGCAAAGTTGAATTCTCACTAAGGGAGGCACACCACAGTTCTAGTAGGACAAAAGTAAATTAAATAACATCAGACCTTCCAAATCAGAGAACCACATCTTTGCCTATTTCTATTATTGTTTTAGTCTATAAAACTGAAGTCCTTTAACTGTCTCTGAGATCCAATCCTTAAAGACTAAAGAACAAACCATTTGAGCTTTCCTTCCTGAAAACCAAATTGCTTGCTTATTTCATATCATTCTTTACACTCGAATGTCTTCAAAGAAAATTCTGAGTTTGTATAGCCAACTCTTTGACTTTTAGAGGATGAGATAACAATAAGGTTAAGATGGAAAAGGAGTTTAATACTAAACTCTACTTTAATTTGAATGAACAAGATCATATGTGCAGAATTTTTTTTTGTTTGATTCTGTTTAAATACCTTCATTTAAAATAACGCCTCTCCTTTAAAAAGAAAGGCACTTATGAATGTCATAAAAGATTATTTTAAAAAAATTAAAGTGGCCAAACTGGGCAATCCTTAGGCAGTAGTGGAGTGGATAAATTTGTGACATCCAATCAGAATGAAAAACACACGCAAATATACACACAGGCACATGTGTGCACATGCAAATGCAATGAAATGACAAGTGTGTCTAGATTAAACCAGATTCTTGCTGTCATCCCTTCCAACTCTTAAATTCTATGATTGGTAAAGAAGCTATTTTCCTAAGATTTTTTTAAAAATTGTTTCCTATAATAAGAACCAAATATTTTAATTCTATGAGAGGAAAAAAGATTTTAAACACAATTTTTTTCTGGGTGAATTAGCCCAAGTCTAAGAAAAAATCTCTTTAATTGACTTGCCAAATATAACATATAATTAGCAAAGTAATTACATTTAAAATGTGAGCCTTTTCTGAACCAATTATATTTTGTATACTTCATTCTATAAGCCATAAAACTTTAGAGGGGATGATCTCTTCTTCTACATCTCAAACTACCTACTTTCTTGCTCAAAGTCACTACATAAAACAATTATGTGATCTTTGAGCTAGGCAAGCATAATGCAATTGGCCAGTAAGCAAGCTCTATTCAAAGGACAAATGAATGATCAATTTAAAAATTTAGTGATGTTCACACTAGAAATAGCATAACTATCTGTGAGTACTGATAGTATTAAAGTAATAATAAATACTGATAGTAATATAATAATATTGATAATAATAGGTGATATTTATATAGTACTTATGTGCTAGAAATTATGCAAGGTGCTTTTCAAAAATTATCCTAACACTTATCCTCATTTTACAGATAAGGAAACTGAGACAAAGGTGAAGTGACTTACCCAGGGTCACAAAGATAACTATAGATTGTGCTAGCTCCCTCTTACGAGGTTTTTTTGGATTGTTTTAAGTCTTCCCTATTGCTAGTGAACTGGATTTAAGTGTGGTAGATGTACAAATAATCAGCCTTACCCTCTCTTCAAAAGCCATTAAAGTCCAGTGGCAAAACAAAAGTCAGAAAGACTTTTGATATCTAACCAAGATCTATGTGCTCCACAGCACTTGCTTCAGCCACTTTCATGGCCACTAAAACAAATTATTATACCCTCAATTAAATTTCCTGGGTCTCAGTTTCCAAATCTGTACAATGAGACAATGAGGGGATTGGACTAAACAATACTCAACGTTGCTACAGACTCTAGATTTATAAGCAAAAAGCTACAACCTACTTGTAAGATCTTGGAGAAGTCACATGAGGCTTCTCAGTTTCCTCATTTATAAAATAAGATTACTAGACCAAATGATCATGAAGGTCCTTTGCAAATATAGAGCTGTTTTCTTTTGACTCAATAATCAGTGTTATTACAAACATATAATAATAAAATAAATGATTATACATAGCACTCATGCCATGTACTTCTCATTCCCCCACCCCCCAACCCCAGCCTCCCAGTTCCCTGCCTTGCAGACTGTGGCACAGAACTTACAAATGATGTGTATTCCCAGGACCCTTAGGACAATGCAAATCCTAGAACCAGTTTAGGTGAGCTGTCTTCATGACTCCCACACTTTCCATACTTTGCTGCCAAGACCACTTGCCTCAGTTGTTGTTTACCAGGGCTACCCCTATTTTTACCAAATGTTTTCTCCAGTTCTTCGTTAATTCAGGTCCTCCTAACAAGAAGCCTAGATGCTATACTCACTTGACCCAGGAAAACCTTCCTAATCATCTCCTAGAAACCACCCTGTGATCTTATCTCCTCCTTTCAGAAATTCATAATCAAAGCTTTCAAGATATGTAACCTGAGGCCATTGCCATTAGGGGAAAGTGAGTCATGTATCTGGTTTTTTGTATGTCTTGCTTATTGCTATTTTCCAGTTTTCTCTGGAGGTGAATACACACAAGTCATTCTTCAAACAATATAAGTGTTGCTCTACATAATGTTCTCTTGGTTCTGTTTATTTCACTCTTAATAACTTCACGTAGGTCTTTCCATTGTTTCCCAAAATTAACTTGTTCATCATTGCTAATGGTGCAGTAATATTCCATCACAACCATATGCCATGACTTGTTTAGCTACACCCCAACTGATGGGCATCCCTTCAACATCCAGTTCTTTGCCACTACAAAGAGAGCTGCTATAAATATTCAGAACATATAAATTCTTTTCCTTTTTCCTTGATCACCTTAGGAAATAAACCTTCCTCTTAACACATGTTCTATTGAATCCTCCACTCACTCCTCAAGAAAGAAAGCATTGCTACTTGAAGCCAGCTCTCACTAATGCTGACTACTGTAGAGAGAAAAAGATGCGGACAATGAGGTTTGTACAAGGAAAGAATCAGTTTGCATCCATTTAAAAACTGCTACCTAGTATGCCGAGACCAAACCAGTACCAGGCATGTCACAAGCAAGGCAAGCACCATAAATGCTAAGGGCTAACTTGTGATAGTGCCCAAATGAAATTCAATTGAACAGAATGAGATTCATAGCTCAAATCAAGCAGGAGAAATTTCAGGCCTGAAGGAAAATCTCCCTAAAAATTAAGGATCAAAACCGGATGAGATCATAAGGAAAGAGCCATTCATACCCCAATCCTATAACACAGTTCTATACAGCTGTGGGAGAGCAAATATAATGGGAAACACACATACAGCCTTCTCAGCTCTGGTCCCAGTAAAGCCAAGAATAAGAACCTGATTATTGCCTGAATTTCTTGGGTTGATTTCCTTCTCTTCAATTCAACAACAATTGACCCTGAATTATGGAAAGGATCTAAACACTGAAGGGGAGGAAGAAACTTATACCATTTTTTTTTACTTTCCTTGCTTATGGAGATCTACAAATTCACCCCAAGGCTATGTGGCATACAATGCTGGACTTGGAATGAGGAGATGTCGATTTTAAATCTCAGATATATAATCACTGGCAAGTCACTTAATCTTTGAATCTGAATCAGTTTCCATGCCTCATAAAGAAGGCTCTTTCTACAGATTAAAGAGTAAGGAAACATGCATTTATTAAGGGTCTATTATGTGCCAAGCACTGTATTGAGTGCTCTACAAAGATCTCATTTTTATTCTCACAACAATCCTGGGACATAGGCACTATTGTTATCCCATTTTACAGTTGAGGAAACTGAAGTAGACAGAATTTAAGAGAAAAGCCAAGAGACTTACCCAGGCATCACTGCAAAAAATGTCTCAGGTCACATTTGAATTCAGGTTTTCTTGACTCTAGGAGCAGTACTCCATTCACTGTGCCATCTAACTGCCTCTGAGAAATTCTAAAGAATTATACTGTCACCACTGAGCTGTTGTTGTTATTATTATTATTATTATTATTATCATCTAAAAGAGTAGGCTCTAGGTAAAAATGTGATGCTACTTAATGCCTGGGTGAATTTAAACAAATTATTTCATCATCCAGATCTCAGTCTTTAAATCTTTAAAATATGGAAATTGGAGTGGATGACATATTAAGTCACTTCCAGGTCTGAATGTATTATCTTAGCTTGGCTCCAGCATAATTATCATCAATTAATTAGTGAGATAGCATTTCATGTAACTTTCCTTCTATGATATTCCATAGAAAATTTGAAAATCTAAAGAAAAGAAAAATATAATTTTATATTTCATAACCTTTTGAAGATTTTATTTCATATTATTTAGAATTAGAGAGGCGGAAGCTAAGTGGTGGAGTATAGAAGACCAGACCTGGAAATCGGGAAGATAAGTCTTCCTGAGTTCAAATAAAACTTCAGACACTAGCTATGTGATTCTGGGCAAGTTACATAGGTATATTTGTCTCAGTTTCTCCATCTATAAAATGAGCTGGAGAAGGAAATAGCAAATGTAAAGGAAAGAGAACCAAGAGAAGAATCTTAACAAGGAAATGAATGTAAATAAAAACAGTATTGTAAGGCAGCTAACGTTGATTAAGTGCAATGACCAATATTTGAGTTGTTAGGAAAGCAGAAGACCCATAGCTCCATTCTCTTGCTAGGATGTTGCAAAAATTTGTTGCCAAAGCAAGTTCATAAATCACAGATATATTCCTTGAAGAGGAGAGAGAAGAATAATGGAGTTGCTAAGGAATGGAGATATTGGAAAGCAGAAAAAAGCATCCAAAATACACTGGGCTTTTTAAATAAGTACACTGGACTGGATGTCTTCCAAAGTCCTTTATACTGCTTATCAGCAAGTATTAATTAGGCCCCCACTTTGTGCTGTGCACTGATAGGTGAGAGAAAATAAATACAAATGAAATAATTCTTAATTGCAAGGTGTATACACTTCACATTTTTTTAAAAAAAGATTTTACTAAAGTCTATTTTTAACATAGCCTATATTTTCCCCTGTATCCTTTCTTCTCTTCCTTTCCAGAGAGCCATTCCTTATAACAAAGAGTTTTTAAAAGAATTAAAACAAATTCATCAATATATTTTTAAAAATTGGACATTAAATGAAATGTTCCACAATCATGGACCTTCAACTACCTTAGCAAAGGAGTAGAGAGGGGTGTCTTTTCAACTTGTCTTTTGGGGTCAGCTTTGTGATTATAAGTTTTGAATGTTCATTCTAGATTGCATTGTAATGGTGTTTTTTTTTCATTGATACTATAGTCATTATATATATTGTTTTGGGGGGGAGCTTACAATCTAATGGAAGATTATATAAATAAGCATAGAAAATGAATATAAAGAAATCAATGCAAAGCATGTAATACAAGATTGTTTGGAGAAGGAGGGAACAAGCTCTCAAAAACATTGGTAAAGTTTTCACCTAAAGGCAGGTATTTGAAAGGCATCTTAAAGGAAAGAAGAAATTCTGTGTGGCAGAAGGAGAGAATACCAAGTAGGGATAACAGCCAGTGCAAATGTATAAATATGGGAAATGTCATGCCTTGAGAGAAGAATATGAACGAGATCAATTTCCTAAATCACAGAAAGTAAGGAAACTAAAGTACAATGAATCAAGAAAGGCAGACTGGAGAATGGTTGTGAAGAGCTTTATAAGCTCAACAGATAATTTTATATTTTTTTCTAAAGGCAGCAGTAGGCTAAAGTCACTTAAGTTGGGAAATAATAGATATGAACAGATCTATAGTGGCAATGACAATATCAATAATAATAATAATAATAACAATTATTACTATTATTATTATCTGATACATATACATATATACAGATACTAGCTTTATGACCTTGGACAAGTCACATAACCCTGTTAGTTTGGTTTATTGTAAAATGAGCTGAAAAAGCACATGGAAAACCTATTATCTTTGCCAAAAAAAAAAAACTGCATCACAAAGAATTGAACATGAAAGAAGACAACTGAATAACAAATACATAACTCACTTTAAGGTTTGCAAAGCACTATAGAAATACTATATAGTGATATCCTCAAAACAATGTTGGGAAAGCAACAATTATTAATATTCCCATTTTACAGGAAAAGATATTAAATAATCAAAGGTTAAGTGACTTGCAGACAATCACAAAAGCTACTAATTATCTGAGGGTGGATTTGAACTCATCTTCCTAACTACAGGTTGAGGTTTTCATCCAGAGTTTATATGGCTGCCTCTTAATCAAAACCACTATGGCAGCAATGTGGAAGACTTACTAAATGGAGAGACAGTTAAAGCAGAAATAGGAATTATGGGGTCAATGAAATAACATAGGCTAAAGAGGATGAGGGCCTGAACTAAAGTGGCAAATGTATGATTCAAAAGGAATGCTCACATTAGAGAAATGTTGTATAGTTAGATACAGCAAGGTCTGGCAACACACTGAATATGTGGGATGAGAGAGTAAAATTTTAAGGAAAACACCAAAGTTATGATCCTGAGAGATTGGAAGAATGGGCTTACCTTAAATAGAAATAGAGAATTTTGGAAAACAGGCGAGTTTCAGGGAAAAGATAATGAATTCTATCTTGGAGATGCTGAATTTCAGATGTCCCTTGGACATCCAATTTGAAATGGTCTAGCAGGCAATGTGGAGATTGAAGATGAGAAGAAAGACAGAGCTGGATATGTGATTCATAAGGTCAGAGATCCTAATTAAAACCACGAGAGTTGATAAAATATCCAAGAAAGTGATTGTAGAGAGAGAAACAGGGGGCTACAGATAGTCTTGGGAGATACCCATAGTTATAGTACATAATATAGATGATGAGTCAAGCAAAGGAAATTAAGAAGGAATGTTAGGAGGAAAACCAAGAGAGATTAGTGTCACAAAATCCAGGGAGGAGAGAATATCTAGGAGGAGAGCAAATCAAGGACCAAATACAGCAGGTAGATAAAAGAATAAGAAAAATAGAAAAGAAAAAAAGTATGCCCTAGACTTGGAAATTAAGATCCCACTGGTAACTTGAAAGAAAATTGTTTTGTTTTGTTTTGTTTTTTACGGATGAGGGAGACCAGTATATTTGGAGGCAGTCAGGAATTGACAAGAGAATAAGGAGTTGAATGAAAAGAAAAGATGTATAAGGTAAAAATCTACAGTAAAAGATGAGAGGGATTGATCATTGCAATATGTAGAGGGATGGAGTTGACAAGAATACCCACTTGGTCTGAAATTATAGGAAAGGAGGAAAGATTGAGGAGGAGAGACTTAAGAAGAGAAAAAGAGACTAGGGGAGAGGAAGAAAGCTCAAGTGATGATATTAATGGATTTGGAGACACAAAGAATATGAGAAGGAGCTCACATCAAATGGCCTCGATTTTCTCAGAAATTTCTCAGACCTCAGCTGAGAGATAAGAGATAGAGATATGGGACACTTAAGGAAAAAAGGTTTGGGAAAAGATTTTGTGGGGAAGAAGATAGAGAATCAATTTGAGAAAAATAAAAAGATTGCTTTGAAACAGTGAGGACCCAATAGAAACTGAATAATAAACTGAATTTGTAATATACTCGGAAAGTACGATTGTACAACTTCTTCCAGCTCTGCTTGATATGAGGAGTGAAGGTAAATGAGGGGACTAATCCAGGATTGATATTTAAGTAGCAAGAAGTGGCGATAGGGACAAGGGGACCAAGAGAAAACTCAATAGCAGAGGGCACTATAGAGTTGAATTGGATCCCTACAGGGTCAGGACTAGAAAGGGTATGAATTCAGGGTAGAAAAAGAGTAAAGGTCTGAAAGGATACTAAGGAGTGGTGGGAATGGAGGCCACAGGGAATGTAAAGAAAAGGCTCATGATGAGTGTAGCAAAGAGACAGAATGATAAAAGATTACGGTCAGATAGAGAAATATCAACAGCTTATGATTAGGGTTGTCAAAGAGTTGTAGGTGGTGGTAAGAACCAGTGGGTGACTGACTATTCCTATGTGAAGCCGAATTACAGTAAAAGAGTATGTCCAGTGCTTTAAGAAGTCTTAGGGTTTGAGAGGTTAAGGGAACGTGTAGGAGTATCAACAGGGATGTTGAAGTTCTGAATAGAAAGACATCCATAAAATCCATGATTCTATGAAGTCACTTTTATTGAATAACTCTTTCCAGTGTTTAATACCTGTATCAGAAACCCCTACTTTATACTTAAACAAAGAGAACATGGCTGGTGTAGTTGAGTGTACTGGATGAAGGATCAGGAGATCCTTTTCAAATCCAGCTATTACCACTAGCTGCCTCCACTGAGTAAATTATTACAGAGTATCAAAAGATCAGTTAAGAGATGGAAAGAGTCTTAGAGATCATCTAGTACAATTCTCTTAGGTAACACTTCTCTGAATGCCTTGCACATAACAGATACACAATACATCTGTGCTTGAAGTGAATTAAGTGAAGGGTACTAAAAATGAGTCGTTCTGGATTTTCTTTGGCATCCTTATTTTTGCATCATTAGAAATACAAACTTCTCAAAAGCATTCTCTTAACTCTCCTTTGGGAAAGGGACAGGGAACCCATTCCATTTCCTTTTATAAGTTGCTTGGCTTCACATCTCCATTTGACATACTTAATGAAAGATGACATCACGACTGAAACTTATCTAGTAAAAAAAGACTCAATTATATTAACTCCTTATCATGGGCACTACTTTCTGGCCCCCTTAATCATCTGGGTGGCTATCCTTTCTTTATTCTCACATACTTCTGCATCTCAAGTATGCCTAAAATGGCTTATTTACAAAGGGAAATAGATATGCACATTTCATCATTTCAAAAATGCTCAAAATAATTTCATTGCAATCATGTCTGCTTACTTCAATGCAGAAATTTAGTTTTTTGGTTTGGGATTTATTCTATTTTTTATTAGGTTAATCCTTGGAAAATGTATGTTTTATAACAGAATGCTGACAAATCACAACTGGAAGTATGATGAACAAGACACAAAAATATTTTTGTCAAATTAGATAAAGGATCAACATGTTTTAAGTGAGAAATAATAATCAACTTCATCAAATAATACAATTCATTTTGAATCAAAATAAGGTGCACAAGCAACCAAAAAACTATTGCTGGATTTGTGGGTTGGTGTGACAAGGCTAGGAATTATTTCCATAGAAACAGTAGTGCAAAGCAGAAATATATGAATGCTGAAATTCATGCAGTCTGCAGCATACAATTCACTAGAATTTTTCATCTTGTCATAACACCCCTAAGTGGGTCATAGGAAGCTTAAAGAATTTTGACAGGCAAAGTATGATGGGCAATACTATTTAAGTCATACCGCTAGTAAAGGTAATACTTCATTATCATTTTGCCCTAACCTTAAATACACAAACATTCTAAGATCTTGAGAGCATGGAAAAAAGAAAGTTAGGAAAAGCTATGCAGAAATCCCTTCTCAGATTAATGAAGCACCAAAATGTAAGCATTCAACTCAACGAACTATGCACAAATAATTTTGGTAATGTTCAGACTAGTTAAGCCCCCAATACTGAGTGTGACACACAAGATTAAAATGTAATTGGGAAACGGAACAGCTGGATGACTCAATAAAGAGCCAAGCCTTGAGATGGCAGGTTAAAGGTTCAAATCTGGCTTCAGACACTTCCTAGCTATGTGACCCTGGGCAAGTCACTTAATCCCCATTGCCTAGCCCTTACCTAGTACTAGTTCCATGATAGAAGATAAGGATTTTAAAAAAGCGAAACAGGGAAATATTTAACAAAATAAATAAAAATACAATATAATATAGATAATGCTAACCTGGATTTTCTAAGTCAATATTCTGTCCAAAGGGATCCTTATGTAAAGTTTAGTGGCCTAATCTTTATTTGAATTTGACATTACTATTTAGTAACTTCCCTCTGTAAAGTTAAAATTAAATCTCAAATAATAAAATGTTATATTTTAGAAGATGTATTAATGATCATTAGAAATCAAGGAATAATGAGGATACAAAATGTTACAAAATCAGCCATGTACCCATGGCTGATTAGCCCACTTAAAATCCCTGCTCTTAGCTTACTACCACCACCATGCTTGCTGCAAGCCCAAGAAAGAGCCCCAAGAATACTGTCCACTCGCTGTTATCCTTTGTCTACAGGAAGTATCTAAGGACAGGAAGTCAGTGGGCTCCCGGGAAATGTAGTTCTTTTTTAGTGTAACGGATTTTCAATTATATACCTCAAAGAACTTAAATTCTTTTGAGGAATGAAAGACTATAACATTAATGAAAAAATAAGTAGAATACAAGGTAATTTGGGAAGAGAAAGAAGAGGAGAAATTGGAGGGTTCCTGGAAGTCTTAACCATGAGAATGTACATACCAGCTATAGGGAACAATTTCCATAAATATGCACAATGATTTAGAAAAGGAAGGGACGTAATAGATCACCTACTCAAATTCTCTCATCTTACAATTAGGAAAAGTGAGT
Source organism: Monodelphis domestica (assembly GCF_027887165.1). Lineage (NCBI taxonomy): Eukaryota > Metazoa > Chordata > Mammalia > Didelphimorphia > Didelphidae > Monodelphis > Monodelphis domestica. Next base: position 178,132,980 of record NC_077231.1, read on the forward strand.
TTCAGAGGCACAACGACAGTGCAATTGAAGCCAGGTATGTTTGGACACCAAATCCATTGCTCTTTTCACAGAACTGTAAATGCCATCAACAGAATTGTTCAGAATTTTTATATCATATCAAAGCATCCATTTTCTCCACTGATTATACCTTAAGGCATTGCTTATTTTATTTAGAAATAAAAAACCAATAGTTTTATATTGTGAATTCATTTAAGTACAGTTGTTGAGCTAAATAAAATATTGCTGCAAGATTTTTGCAGGAATTGTATCACATTTCATTACATCATTACAATAAAGCTTCAGTGTAATGTGGTCCTTGGGGTCCCCACTATAGAACTGCCTCACAAATAGATCCCTTTGGTATTTCACTCTCTAATCTCTCCTTACTTTTGGACAAGGGTACCTTATATTTAAATCTTCTTCACTAAATACAGCCATAGTGAGGGTTCTACCTGCATAAAGTGGGTGCATAAATGAATGCTTATTTAAATTGTTATTCTATAATTCCACATAATAATGGCTACCATACTAAAAGATCTAGAATAAGGACAATAATACTGGGCAAAGGTTTTCTGAGCTGTTTTTCTGATCAGAGCACCATGACTTTAGTTTGATAATCTTTTATTCAGTTTCCACAGATGAGAGAAAGATTTTTGAAAAAGGCCTATGATTTCACCACAATAAAAGTTCCAGGTAAGAAATTTCCTCTGGCATTGCAGTTTGGTAACGTCTTTACAACTAACAGTTTTAGAAAATTACTTAGGCTCTTCAGGTCCTAGACACAAAGGCAGAACGTGTTCCAATCAATCCTAGAACTCGGGTCTTTTGCCTAAAACATCTGTATCTTCTATTTCACATTACCTCTAATGTGATCAAGAAACAAAATAATATATTGCTTTGTGTTCCTTGCCTTGTTGTAACTGTTGAAAACCAATCATTTTTTCCTCCAAAGTTGCATTATTTTATAATTTAAAGCCATTCTATGATTAAAGTGAAATCTTTTAACCACAAATACAAATGCCACATTTTCAAAGGAAAAGGCAGTCAGAATTATTACCTTCTTTAGCTAATGAATATAAACAAAGAAATCACATTTTAATCACTTCTAATTTTAATATCAAACTACTAGGAAAAATTAAATCTGATTCTGACTGGAAAATAAGCTTAACTGAATCAATGTTAAAATTAGACAGGAGATCGAGAGAGCGAGCGAGAGAGAGACAGAGAGACAGAGAGACAGAGAGACAGAGAGACAGAGAGACAGAGAGACAGAGGGGGGGGGCAGATACACACATATAATAGCTATAGTTGCTAGCACCTTTCTTCTGAAGAAACCAAGATTAATCTAATATAATTCTAAGACAAGTCAAGCCTCATTAATTTGCCATACTGCAAAATGGGTTAGCATTGTCTAAGATATAAAAAGAATAATTTCTGCCACTAATCTCTCCATTGTAAATGTTAGATAGAGAAAAAGTAAAGCATGGTGGAGATTAGAAAATGAAACTTTGGAAGTGGAAAGTGGATTTTTTAAATGAATTTCTCCCTCAACTAACAAATCTTTTTTTTAAAAGGCAAAAATCTCCAAAGTGCACAGGTAAATCCTATGCAATAAGATTACACACGACATTCAACATTTTCTGTGTTCATTAACAGGTCAGGAGATAGAACTTGTAGGATATTCTCAGTCCCTTATAAATATTATTCATCTTTACTCAAAACTTTTAACTGGTATATGCTTGCTTACAGTATGTTATTTAGTATCCTAAAACCTTGTAAAATGGAATTAGGTTTCTCATAGTTAATTTTAAAGAGTAAGTATAATGAAGAAAACTTATGGTTAGAATTGAATGGGACTCAGAGAAGGGAGGTCCCAGGTTCAAATGTGACCTCAGATACTTCCTAGTTGTGTGATCCTGGGCAAGCAATTTAACCCCCATTACCTAGCCCTTACAGCTCTTCTGCCTTAAAACCAATATACAGTACTGATTCTAAGACAGAAGGCTTAAAAAAAAAAAAAGACTTGATTGAGACTCTCACTTAAGCCCTATTTTCTTCAGTTTCCTCATCTGTAATATGAGTTGGAGAAGGAAATAGCAAACTACTCCAGTGTCTTTGCCAAAAAAACCTTAAATGGTGTCATAAAAAATTAAACATGACTAATCAATGAAAACAACAATTCTCCACTGAATTTGGTCAATATCATGACACCCTGGAACAGTACAATCGGTTATTACCTCTGTTTGCTGGTTTGGAGCACTATCTTCTTCTTAGTCATTGGATTTTTAAATATTAGGATAACTAAAAACTTGAACAAAAACTGCTATTTGTTGTAAAAATGCCATTTTAAAATTGCTCTTCTGTTTGAGGTAAGCCTAAGAAACAAAGGTCTCCAAAGAATACTGTCTTCATTTCTAAGTTGTCCAACAAATAAGCCCACTTCAGTACTTACACTAATCTATTATGCTTTTAATTAGGTTTTGGCTCTAAGCTGTCCATCCAAGCTTTAATTTTATTTCAAGTGTTTAATATTTTCATGTCCTAAGGGGGGAAAACACAATAGTGAACCATTCAACCAGCTGAGACATTCCAATTTTCATAAATCAGACCAATGTGAAGAAAGAGTGGCAGATACAGAAACAGGTAAAAAAAGTATGGGTGTGGGTGGTGAGGGAAATAGTGTCAGCACACATTCAACAAATCCAATTTGGCGAAGGGAGTTGTTTTTTAAAGAGATAATTATCAGGGAGCTCTCATATCACAGCTGACCAGGCTATCAGTCAGCTATTCTTAGGGGACCTGAGGCGACTCTGAATTAGAGGAAATCAGAGTAAACTTCTGCCACAGATGCAGAGCAACATTAGGGGTCAGTATGCCAAATGAAACAAAGAACTTCTGGGCATTAGGAGGGCTTTTACCACGCTTCCCAGAACATATTTCTCTTCAACAATACCATTCAATGTCATAGAGGCAGCCTTAACATCACAAAAGCCTGGATTATTTTTTGGTCTCTTTCTCAGTTTTTTTAGGTCACACTAATTCTTCTTGCATGAAGCAAGGTAGCCCCCCCCTCCCCGCCGCCTCCCCCGCCCCACTGATGGAGAACAAAGTTGACAAAAATGTAAAGACCAATTGGAATTAAAGTGGTGGAAATGTATGGGTCAAATTGGCCAATTGAGTTTCAGATGTATCAAACCAAAATGAGTATTATGTATATAGATTGTGAGCTCCTTGAAGGTTGGACAGTAGGCATGGGCCAAATGAAACTGGAGAATCAATCTCATTCAATTTTTTTAACCCTTACATTCTATCTTAGTATGAATTTTAAGACATAAAAGAAACAATTGGAGTTAAGATAGTTGCCCAGGGTCACACAGCTAGGAAGAGTTAAGGGTAGATTTGAACCCACTGTGCTACCTAGATGCCCCAGTCTCACTCAATTCTAACTATAAATTCTCTGGGATCATGTTGGTTTATAAACACAGCAACCTTTCATCCTTTGGGAGGGGATGACAAGGATTTTTCCTCACCTAATTTTCTGACCTTATAGTCCTACTGTGATTTTTCATCAGTGTGAAAGTGATTCTGAATTCTCAAAGGGCTATTCAAATGGAACATAAACTCTAGCAGTTTTTATTTGACATTGGAAATACTTCAAATATTGCCCTGATGATGGACTCTGTCAAAAGAGTGGACTAGCTAAGGTTGGAGAGCTTCATCACTGAGCTATGCAAATAAGGATCTTTTGTTTTGTTGCCAAAGTAACTCTTAAAAACCATCTACTAAATCACCAAGGTTCTGCAAGCTGCCTCAATAAAGAGAATAACCACAGAAATGAAATTACAGGACCTGGAATCACTGAAACATAAATTCTTCTGATAGGAGTAGGGATGGGAGGAGAGGCCAATAGCAGACAAAAAGAACAAAGAAGTGTCTCTATAAAATATCTACTAAAAATTCTCCACCCAAATACTTCACAAATTAGATACTCTTGACTTTGATAGCATCTCCTTTAAAATGAAAGTATAATGGGGATTTGTTGCATGTCTAGACTTAATAAAGTGATGGGAAAATATTAATAATGTAGGCTAAATTCAAAAGTGTGTCCTGCATACACCTTTGTTTTGTTTGAGGGAGGGGGGGAAAGTTGGCTATTAAATATTTACCAGTATATCCCTACTTAATAAGTTATAATGAAGTGATCCTTGAAATAACAGATGTATCCTAAGAGAAAAAAAGTAAAAACAATTAAAACAGAAGAATGATATCCAAGTTTCTTGGATAAACACAATGGAAAAAAGGAATTGAGGAAGGACCACTGACCATCAAAGGTACTAGGAAAGTAGCTTCCTTTACTATGTAATGGTGCAGAGGATCACAAAAAGAAAACAAACAAACAAAAAACTCCAAAAGAGTTGGAAGATTAGATCCAAGAGAGAAATGCCATGGATCAAGTAGGAATATCTAGACTTAGCCAACTGCATAAAAATCTCACAACCAATATTTACTTCTGGTACTTAATGTGGGACCAATGATAACACCAGAAAAAAATTTAGAATGCATTTCTAGAGATTATAATTGACATGAAAAGTTAACAGCTAGTTTAAAATATGGTTCAGAATAGAATTTTAACTTCTAGATAAGAAGTTGAGATATAGTAATGACTGATTCTTAGCCAAAGACAATGTACTTAACCAATGTTATTAAAATATATACGTTGTGAATTCCTCAAAGACAGGGAATGGCTTTTACCTCTTTTTGTATCCCAAGCATTTAGAACAGTGCCTGTTAGATAAAAGGTAGTCAATAAATGTTTGGTGAGAATTAAGGTGCTTATGAGAAGTAAAACAGAAGTGGAGAAAGGAAATGACTTATTTTTTTCACCAAAATACAAATTCAAGGAGATGAATTATCATTAAACAATAATTTTCATGAAAAAAAAGCAAGGATCTTTATGGAATGCAAATTTATAAGCCTACCGTTGTACCACATGACAATAAAACATATAAATGCTTGGAAGATGTATTAGGGATGGGGACAAAACCCATGATTTCATCAGGAGAGAGAACTCTCCATAAAGAAAACTTCCTATATCAATTCAGGACAGCACCTTCCTTAGAACTTATTGTCCTAGAGAATTGTCTAGAACACAGAGAGTGTAAGTGACTTGAGATGAGACTTAAAACCAGGGTTGGACTTACTGGCTATGAAGTCATGTTGCTTTAAAGGAAGCTGATTTATTTGGCTAAATTAAGAGAAGTATAAAGCTAAGGATGTTACATAAGTTACCCTGCTCAGAGATTTTGAGTTTTGTGTTCAGTTTTCAGTTCCACAATTTTGGAAGGAAGTTGACAAGCTGATGTGCAAGCAGAGGACAATGAAAAAGATGAAGAGAAGAGAATGAAGAAAATTAATCTAACTGTACCTTGAGATTCAGTTAAAGGAGCTAAGGATTTATCCTGGAGTAGAAAAGACATGAGATTATTGTGGGGTGGTATGTAGTAGCAGGGCAAGTATAAGATGTAATATGTGTGACATAATAGCATTTAGAATAGATGAGTTGTCCTAATGGAAGGACTTGGACCCCAAGTATTAGTATAAAAATGAAGTGGAAAAGAAATTAGGCTAATATTGTCCAATATAGAATAGAGGATAGTATCCAAATATTTTCTATCAATAATAATGGGAAAGACAAAACCCTTTTAAAAAATCCTAAAGTAAGAAACTAGAAATAAATTACTTAGTGAAACATTGGGAAGATACAAAGAATTCCTTTATCAGATTAATTAGAAATCCAGTCTCCTCATTTTTATTTTTTCGTCTTATTAAGTTGATGTCTCACTGAATTTCAGAATATCTGATTCCAAAATGACTCTAGTGCTAGTAACCATTCAGTTCATATCTACTGTAATAGAATCTATATCATTTGTGGTGATGTTATTTGGTGGTTCCAGGGCAAAGTGATTCCCAGTTCACTTCTTAAAGAGCTGTATGTAGAGAAGTACTCTGTGCAATACATATGCCTTTGATCTGTTATTTTTTTCTCCTCTACCAAATTTCATAAAATGCAATTTAAAGGTATTATTACTCCCCCTCTACCCATTTTATAGGTGAGAAAAATTGAAACAGATGTTTTTACTTGTCCATAGAAATGAAGTTAGTGTTGGAGGATGGATTTGAACTTAGGTTTTCCTGAAAAATAGCTCAGTGGTCTATGCAATATTTCATGCTATCTCAACACATGTGCATAAATGTAAGCATATCTTACATGTATATATATCACCCCAATTCCCAAATTCAGATCCAAAAAAGTGAAGCTCTTTCTCCATCAAATATTTAATGAAGTCAATTTTGTTTAGAAAATTTTAGTTGTTTTTTCACCTACTCTACTTACAATCTCTGAAGCGGTAAACAGAACTTTTATCCATTCTAACCCACCAGGAGGTGAGAGTAGCAAGCTTTTTAAGGATCACAATTACATCCCTCACCCCCGTGAATGTTGTGAACCAGCCCATTTAAAACAGAAAAGCCAACAGTGCTTTAGGTCTGGCTTCCATCTGAGAAGCAATTCAGTTCATTCTCAGCATCGTGGGGAGTAGAAGAAAAAGATGAGCTCTGGAGGCAGGATCAGTTAGCTCAACATTAAACAACCTTATAGTCTGGTTTTATCATCGGATTGAAAGCATGGTAGTTTCCAACATCTAAATTTAAATGCAATAAAGCATTGTCTCAAAAATTGATTGCTGAATTACTTGACATTTTTGCATTACCCCCTCTACCTATCTTTACAGAGAACCTCCTAGGTGCAAGATACCAGTGCTATTCTCCCTTATTATGTATAATGGGAGATAGAGTTGAAATGAATGTCACAGTCTACTTTCAGAGAAGTCCAGAGTACTACCCATATCTCACCTGGGAACAGATTCTCTTTTGCTTTCTCCCTGTCTCCCCTGCATGTACCATCTCAGTTTGACATAGTCACACCAGTTGTTCTACTGAACTGAAAAGAAAGCAGTGGTTAAGATGTTTCTTTCTTTAACAGTTTCCTGGTATTTTTATAAGCTAATGTTGATGAATACTGCTGATAAAAACTCTCCCACAGTCGAGATGCCCAACTGGTATGGTATGGAGGTAGGGAACTTCAATTATTTTAATTTTTTTCATGAGAGGTAAGACCCTGAGGTGTAGCTGTCAGAGTGGATAAGAAGTTACAATTAGAAAGGTTTAGAAATATATTTTCTGTGAACTCAGGAAAATGGGAAGAGGCAAAATGGGGTCAGGGTAAAAATATATTATTCCGCAGCATGCCAATTTTTTTCCCATTAAATCACATTCTATTGAATAGTTCTCAAATATAACATAAAATATTAATTATTTTTCAAGGTGACCAGTTGCTATATCTACTCTGACCCAAACTTTATGGATGGATGGGGCATTGCTTTAATAATAAAGAATGCCTTCAAGCAGCCTTTAAATTTTACCAGGAAGTAGGCAGCAATATCACTTCCCTAACATAAAAACTAACTAGATATGAAACAAAATAAATTCAAGTTCCCAGACAGGAAAGGCAAAAAGGAAACTGAAAAATTGTACTGGTACTGAATGCTACTTAAAGAAAAAATGGGGAAATTGAGTAACTTTCCAAGGTTTTACATTATTCACATTCTTTAATGACAAAATAAGCCACAATAGCTGTACTTCATCAACATACTAAATGTATTACCCATTTTGCTCTTCATCTTTTCATCTTATACTGTGTCCAAAGATTCAGATTCATAAAGCTAGTCTAGATATAAAAAGATTAAATGAAATAATGATGAATATAAAATGTTGATGGATTAAAAAAATACATTGGTAGGAACAATGTTAGAATTCCTGGTATGTAAATTGGGATGATATTCCACAAAAGGGCACAGAAGCTGTTTCTAAGTCTTGATTGGAACAAACTACTAGGGAACCTGTCAACAGCATGACTTTCTAAAATAATTAGGCCATCAAAGGACCAGTCTAAAAGGATTTGATGAATGTAACTTATCAGACCCTTCTGAACTGATACTCCCTTCAGACCAAAGGAAATATGTGGAGATGAAAGGTGTGTGGCTGCCAGAATCAGTGCAGAACTATTACTATTATTGCTAAATTTGCTATGGTTAACTTTTTTTAGTATTAAATATTCTCGAGAAGCATGAACCATTGGATTGTTCTGAGGAAGGCCTGGTACAAAACAAATGGTTAGACAGCAGTTCAGATGCCCACTCAAAATAAATCAGCAGTCTCAATAAAGTAGCCCTACAACTCAATAAACAAACAAACAAAAAAATAATGTTACCTCAGGTTGCATTAATTCCACCTCTTATTGCTTTTTGGGACAGATGCAAGAGTCTACTTCTAAATCTAAAATTGGAGTCCTCCAATGTTCCCTTCTTTACTGCTAAACTGCTTTCTGCAAAAATCTCTACAGCTACTTAATGCGCCAGAAGCATGGATAACATTTTTGATTGGTTATTCTATCCTAGAAAGAATTTTTTAAACCATTTGTTGAAAACATCTTTACTTCTGAGAGATAGAGATAAAAATCTGGCCTTGAGGCCAAGAAAACCTGGTTTAAGTTTTGCCTCTGACACACGTGACTCTTGGCAAGTCACTTAAACACAGTGCTCAGGGCAATTTTCTAAAATTAAAGATTGCAGAGAAGTTTCAGATCTCATCTGAAGTTCCCTAAACTAACGAAATCACAATTCAAACCCCCTATTTCTTCCTTAATTTCTTCTATAGTTGTCTATGAAAACATTCCCACCTCTAAACCAACTGACCACCAACTGGACTCCCAAATTCAGGACTTCCTCAAAAGAAATTTCAATTTTTCAATCAAGAAGTCAAATACACAACTGGATGTTCAAAGAACTAAATGTGATCTTAGACACTACCTAGCATAACACTCTCGAGTAAAAACCCAGCTGCCTTCTCAGTTCTAGTTGAGAATTGAGTGGCTCTGCTGCTGATTAGCTCTACGACTGATGACAAGTCACTTAACCTCTGTGGATATCACTTGTCTCATCTAAATAAAGGAGAGGCTAGAATGAGATGATATCTAAGATCCCTTCCAGGTCTAAAATTTCATAAATCCTGAGGAATAACTTGAGGAGGGAGCTACTTTATATTTCCCCAGACATATGCAACAACTGTTCCAGCAATATATGCCCTGGAAAGGGAACTTCCACAGGCTTACTGACAACAGAAGATAGTCTATCTTTCCAAAGAAAGCTCTCCATAGTACCTCCTGATAATATATAACTACTCCTTACAAATTAGCTATCTCCTATGAGATAATATGTCTCCTGTATTCACTCAATCCAGGTTCAACTGCTTTAAAACAAAAACAAACCAAAAGCAAAGGACAAAAAGAAGCTAGCTGCAAACAGAAAAAAAAAATCACAGGTGTCCAAGCGAATCTCATTGCCAAATGGAAAAGGCTATTAGAAATACGACCATAATAATAGCTAGAATTTATATAGCATTTGCTATGAATTCACTGTGCTAAGCAATATATCAATATATCTTTTGATCCTCATAAAAAACTCTAGGAGGTAGATTTATTATTTATCTCCATTTAGTAATTATTTATATTATAATTAGTTATTTATTATGTTTCATTAATTATCCTCATTTTATAGGTGACAAAAATGAGGTCAACAGAAACTAGGTGATTTGCCCTTGGCTCAGAGCAAAGTCTCTGAGGACAATTTTTTATTTTATTTTATTTTATATTGGAATTGAAAATTTTTAATTAATTTAGAATATTTTTCCATGGTTACATGATTCATGTTCTTTCCCTCCTCACCTTCCCCAATAGCCAATGCACAATTCCACTGGGTTTTACATGTGTCAATAATAAAGACTTATTTCCATATTATTAATATTTGTACTCGGGTGATCATTTAGAGTCTCCATCCCCATCATATCTCCATTGACTTGTGTGATCAAGCAGTTGTTTATTTCTGTTTCTATTCCCACAGTTTTTTCTGAGGACAAATTTGAAGTTGGGTCTCCCTGACTCAAGGCTTAACTCTACTCACTGCATCACCTAGTTGACATGAGTTAAAACACCAAATTTTCAACAAATGAAGCAGGGAAATATGGCTTTTAGGTAATAATAAAATCAACCAAAATAAGTAAGTTCCACTGAGATATAATCACTTAATCTGTTTTGCCCAGTAGAATTATGACACTTAATAAGTAGGTGGAAAAAATGGGTAAGGGGGTCTAAAACATATTATCCTCTACTGTTAACTATTTAAGATAGTTTGTAACATATTACAAATGATAAAAGCATCTAAGTGGAATGTTAAAGAGCCTATTAATAGGGTTGGCATATTAAAATGGTCAAAAAAGAACAAGAAAACCCTTCTAAAAACCATCCCTAAAAGCTATTGATATCTAGAATGATAAGGTATTAAAACATTGCCGAATGTTTTAGTTCTACGGAAGGAGACACTCTAATTAGCAATTTCTGCACCCAAAGCAGAAGTGAGACTCACTTGAGATACAACCTAGAGGAGTAAAAGATTTTTAAAATGCTAAAGTCTGAATGAAGTCTTGGGTAAAGAGGGAAGAAAGTACCTTCACCCCAATAAGCCTCTACCTCTAATGCTACAGAAAAGTATCCATGGAAAGAAATGTCCCCAAGATGGTGCATTCTCTACATTTTCCACCCTGTGGCAAAGTCTCAATCATTTTTGTCCTAGCTACAATTCTCTGCAGCATAGTTCCCTAGTTATCCGAAGCCTAAGAGCATACTACAAAGAGTCATGGGTCATTTGAAAATAAAAGCAGCACATCACAGGATGCAAACATCAAATAACTATACTTCAAAACAGAGTAGGGTTACAATAGGCATCTCAGAAGAGGACTGAAGGACAGTAAGAGTTTTAGGAAAATATTAGGCAAGTTGTTGGTTGTTTCTCGAACCGAGGAAGACAATTGTCTTTGTGTGTTTTTGTGCACAAAGACACCTGTGCTTGAAGATTTAAGTGGAAAAGTCGATGCACAGAGACAGTCCCACTCTCTCGGCGTTGGAAGCCTGGGTCCATTGGCACGAAAAGTCATTACACCTGGAGACTTCCTCAGCTGCATTGGATGGCCGTGTTGTCTTTTGTGCTCCAACACGCCCTAAGCACTCCACAGTGCCTTGCTGCATCGCCATCTCAGCTGTTGAACCTTCTTGTTGGTTTCTTCCACCTGTTCCGCCGAAGCAGTCTTCACATGTTGGGTGAGCAAAGCCCTAGTTCACCAGGGGTTGATGTTGACCCGTTGGCTACCCTCACAAGGTTTAGCCAGCCTGTTGAAGCCGTTGCCCAGGGTGTGGCCACTGCCACATGCTAGAAGCTATTGGGAGCCACAAGTGAGAGCTGGGTGTCAGGTGAGGGTCTGAGGCTGGAGAACTGCCCTAGAAGGGCACGACAAGCCCTCCATACCAGAGATATTACCCCTCCCTGAGCACCCCATACACCACAGTAGTCATCAAAACCTACAAACCCGTGAGTACTAAGTTGGGGAGATCACCCAGAGCAAGTATTAAATCAATAACTCATAGTTAAGTTATAGTTTCAAAAGTACATGCAGTGGTCATCAAAACAATATGGCACTGGCTAAGAGATAGAAGGGAGGGTCAATGGAGTAGACTTGGGGTAAATGACCTCTGCAGGTAACACAGTAAAAACATTCCCATTTGAATGTTGTAAAATTCAGAATGCTTTATAAATTAGAGCATATCCAGAAGTCTGGTTAATTCTAGCCTTGAATGCCCTCCTCCTTGACTCCCCTTGATAGTTTCTAGTCCTTAAATTCAAAATTTGCTGATAGAATTAATGAAGTTCTACTGAGGAACGACCAGGAATCACCCATTTCAGGCCCTTAATTTTCAGAGAAGTAAACTGAGGCTGAGAGATTTTCTTAATGACTTTTCCAAGTAAATATCCATTTGTGGCCAGATGGAGAAGAAAACCAAACTGATACCTTTTTTCACTAAATCATGAATTTGAGATGGTGTAAACTTTAAAAAATGATTAAGTTTAAAGAGAGGTATGTGGCTTCTAGTCCTAGCTCTGTGAACAATTAGCTCTGGAACCTAGCCATATATTATTTAAGGTCCCTGGGAATCAGTTTCTTCACTGGTAAAACAGAGGAGAATTATATCATCTCCAGTCTAGTCTTCCAGTTCTATGATTCCCTACTTGCAAGTCTTGCCAGGTCAATGACTTTAGAAAGAGTTGAAGTTGAGTAGTTCTCACCCGAAATTGTAAAAGATAACCTAATTTAGCAGCATTATTCAGTTTATGTTCATTGTTCTATGCCTTGTTAGAGCTATATGTCCTCTACATGTAACCCTATTTGATACCCAGAATTATAAAGATAAATTGTAACACATAAGTAAAAACCCCTAATTCTGATTGAAAATTTAAGTATGAGAGTCAGTAACCAATAATCATATTGTGAATAAAATAACAAGGAAAATTTCCTTAAGTGCCTTGGCAACATATCCATGCCAAACGACAGTTTGTGCATGCCATTGGCTCCCTGGAATGTGTCCCAAAATGCCCAACACTAAAAATTTTTGACATCTCAGCTATAGGATAACTTTGGCTGTTTTTATATTACCATATGTAAAACAGAGGCTATGTAATCTATCCCCACATGAAGATAAGAGAGAAAAACTTAACCATCTTAAAGAAGGAAATCTTCTAGCAGACAAAATTCTGGTTGTCTCCCTGATAAGAAATATTCAACTGACCAATCCCCCTTTTTAGGGGGAGTTTGTGCAATCTGACTCTTGTATAAAGTATAAATACTTATCAACTCTGCATCTCCAGATCTTAGACTGTGCTAGGCTTCACTAGATCCTGACTGATTTACAGCTCTTAAAATAAAGTCAGTTTGTCTCAGAAGATTGTTTCCCAATATTTTTCTTTTACAGAATCCATAGTAATTCCCTTTTCATCTATTTTAGGAGCTAATACTAAAGAAGATTAGGCAATTGTGGCAATTGCATGATGGCTTAGTGAAAGCACGAAAATTAGCACCTGATACCTTTGGCTTTTAAGAGAAAAAAAGCCTCAAATCCTGGTATAGGCACAAAACAGACAGAAGCAATGAACTAATAATTTGATAACAGGGAACTATGCCATTTGCTTTTAAAAGTCTTATTAATAAAATAAATTGCTGGTATTTGAAACCAGCATGTAAAATTCAGAAAACATATGTTCATTTCCAAACATTATAACATGAAGGTCAGACCATTCCCCATGAATTTCTAGCTGATGAGAATAAGAGTCTTTCCCATAGCTAGCATTTAGTACATTTATGGCCATGGCATATGGAAGGCACTGTGTGAAAGTAAATATACCTTCTTCTTAAGAAAGCAGCTCTTTAAAATCACACACACACACACACACACACACACACACACACACACACACACACACACACAGAGGACTCAGTGGAAAAAGAGCCATACTTGGAGATGGGAATGACTGGGTGCAAATTTGGCTTCAGACCAGACCCTGGGAAAATCACTTAATCCCATTTGCTTAGCCCTTAGCCCTCATCACTCTTCTGCCTTGAAACTGATATTCAGTATCAATGTTAAGACAGAAGGTAAGAGTTTAAAAAAAAATTACACACACAAGTCATCAGCTTAAAAACAACTGTGCTCTGTCTGAGGTCAAATTTGAACTCAGATCTTCCTGACTCCAACCATTGTGCAACCTAGCTATTTTTTCTATTTTGTTAGTGTTTTAAATTCCATCTATATATAACTCCCTGCCTTTTGATCCAACCATACCACTGCTGGGGTTGTACCCCAAAGAGATAATAAGGAAAAAGACCTGAACAAAAATATTTATAACCGCACTCTTTGTGGTGGCAAAGAATTGGGAAAAAAGACTATTTTGCAGAAAGGAATAAACTGGAGGAATTCCGGGTGAACTGGAACACTCTCCAGGAATTGACGCAGAGTGAGAGGAGCAGAACAGGAGAACATTATACACAGAAACTGACATACTGTGGTACAATTGAATGTAAAGGAATTCTCTACTAGCAGCAATGCAACGATCCAGGAAAATTCTGAAGGACTTATGAGAAAGAACACTATCCACATTCAGAGAAAGAACTGTGACAGTAGAAACACAGAAGAAAAACAACTGCTTGATCACATGGGTCAATGGGGATAGGACTGGGGATATAGACTCAAAATGATCACCCTAGTGCAAATACTAATAATATAGAAATCAGTCTTGATCAATGACACATGTAAAACCCAGTGGATATGGGAGGAGGGTTAGAGGAGGGGAGGGAAATAACATGAATTATGTAACCACAGAAAAATATTCTAAATTAATTACTTAAATGAAAATTTTCAAATTTAAAAAATAAATTCCAACTATGGTGTGGTACAATGGAAAACTTGCACTTACTTTGGAATTAGAGAACATAGGTTCAAATATAACCTTTGATTTTTCCCAAGCTGCATGTACTAGAAAGGTATTTCATCTTCATGAGCCTTAGTTTCCTCATTATTTAAGTGAAGAGGCTGGTCTAGATGACTTCTGGTGCTCCTACTTGGACTGCATCTATGACTTGGTGCCTTTGGTGCTGATTGGCATCTGGTGCCCAAAACGAGGCACAGGAGAGAAGAATCAGAGATCTGTCCCCTTTCTTACAATTTAAATTTTTAAATGACCTTTGAGGAAAAATAAATTCTTGTACTCAATCTACAATAATTCACCTTTATAGATCACTGACTTTAACAAAGAATCTTGGAATGAAAGATAAAGATTACAGTAAGGAAGTTCTGGGAGCAGTTAGCTAGATAAAGAAACAATTATAAAGTAGCTAAAGGAGAAAATGTCAAGGGAATGTTACATTTAGCTATAAGGATACAGTTTTATTCCCTCCACAAATAATATAATCACTGAAGGCCTAGACACTTCAAGTGAATCAATAGGCGTGATGAAGTTTTACATGTGTACACTAGATGGTTGATGGTCTAGCTCCATATCTAATCAGAGGATCACCTTATGCTTGGACTATTGCTATAGCTTGCTACTTGACTTCCTTGCCTCAGGTCTTCCCCTACTCCCATCCATTTTCCACTCAGCTGTCAAATTGATTTTCCAACCTCACCCCCCTCAAATAAAGTCCTGTGGCTCTCCATTCCTTCAGGTTCAAAGTTAAATTATCACTTGGCTTTCAAAGTCCTTCATACTATTTATATAGTGATTACTATATGCCAGTCACTGGGCAAAGTGCTTTAGAAATATTATTTCATTTAGTCTTCTCAACACCCTTGGGAGGTAGGTGCTATTATTACCCTCATTTTAAAGATGAGGAAACTGAAGCAAACAATGATTGAGAGAATTTCCCAGGGTCACAAAATCATAAAGTTTCTGAGGGCAAATTTTAAACTCTGATTGATCTAACTCCAGGCCTGGCATTCAATTCACAGTACCACCTGAATATTTCAGATTAATTATTAATTATAATTGATTAATCAGCTTACCAGCAGAGTAGTCATTTCATGATAGACTCCAAGTTCAAGAGGTAAATATTCTAGTTTCAGAATTGAACTAAAGCTTCTTAAAAAAAAAAAAACTGCCCTCATAAGAAGTTTCTTCTCTCTCTCCCCACTTTACCTACTGACCATCTTACTGAAACAACCAGATAAATAAAAGATATTGCCATGAAGCCTGGAATAGAAAGGCACAAAATGAGGTCAAGAATGGATGAACATGATGTAGAAAGACAGTCACCAAAATGAAGAAGCTGCTTCAAGATCATGAGACTTTAAATCAGATAGAAATGCTAGCTATAGACATATATTTAACATGAATCAAATTTATATTTTGGCCATATAGGGTCCCTACAGTGTATAGTAAATTTAAGTCCCCACTTTTCATGGAAATTGCATTTAGTTGTAGAAGACCATCCCTAAGGTTTGCTATAGAATATTTTGCACCGTCTTTTCTTACTATATACCACCTTAGAAAATGTCTTCACTAAAAAAAATTAAATCCATAGCATAAGTAATAGTCGGGAGTACAATGGCACAACAGTGAAGGCTAATGAGTGACAAAATTAGAAATTAGCTCCTCAGGGTTACCCCTAGAGAACTCTGAGAACAGTAGTCAGTCACCTTTCTGAGGACCCAACTTGCAAGTCTGAGTAAGAACTGGAAGAGTAACCCCAGAGGGACTACTACATAATCAAGATTGAACATAAAATAAATTTACCAAAAACATGTTTGACTTTACACGGTGACAAACACCAACAGAATCTGATACTATTGGCAGGAAGGGGGGAAAGCATCATACTTCTAAAATCTTTACATGTATTACTTGAATTTGGGCCAATCTTACATATTTATTTTTAAATTTCCAGGTGTTGTACTAATAAAAAGAAAAGTAAAATACTCTCTGAATCACTTCATGATCTTATGTTTTAGGATTCAGAGATTTGTGGGTTCACTTTCTGCATGTAGAAAAGCATTCAAAAATCAGGTGCTCTCTTGTTTGGCTACCTTTTCAGTACTCCCTCCAAATAAACATGACATAGCCTAATAAGGGTATTTTGTGATATTAGTTTTCAATTTACCTTCACAATAGCTAAATTACTATTTAGGAGGTTAAAAGAATGATGTTTTTTATAAAAGAGAGGACAGCTAAAAAGGAAAGGATAAATATAAGAGGATAGGATATAGAGAAAGGGATAGTTAATAATGTGAATAAGATGAACTCACCCATAAAACAGAAGACAATAGCAGAATGATTTAAAAACAGAACCCAGCAATATGTTATTTATAAGAAATACACTTGAACAGAGACACACGCATAGTTAAAATAAGGGACTAGAGTAGAATCTATTATGCTACAACTAAACAAGGCTAAAGGTGGCAATTATGATCTCACACAAAGCAAAAGCAAAGCAAAAACAGATCCATTTAAGGAGAATATCAACGAAATTACATTTTAACTTTTTAAGTGCCATGGACAATGAATTGATATGAATATTGAACCAAATGGCATAGCATTCAAAGTCTTCAAGGAAACATAAATAATATTTTGGAGGAAATAGACAGTAAAACTATAATAGTGGGGAGAAACTCAATTTATACTTCTGAGACATAGATAAACTCAATGAAAATATTGAGAAGTTAAAGGATTGACTAGAATTTGGGATAAGTTAGGCACGATAGTCTGTAGTATATTAAATGGAAACAGAAAAGAGCACAAGTATTACTCAACCATGCAAGAAACTTCAGAAAAATTAACTACGTAGTAGAACATGAAAATCTTACAAACAAATGCAAAAAACAAATATATCTAATGTAGCTTTGGGGGGAGCCATAATTCAATTAAAATTATATTCAATAAGGGACCTTTGAAGCATACATTAAAAATTATTAGGAAACCAAAAAAACCTAATGCTAAAGAATGATTGAGTCAATGAACAAATCATAGAAACAATAAACAATTTCATTAAAGATGAAGACAATCTCAAGGCACTATCTCAAAATTTGTGAGATGAAGACAAAAAAAGGAGTTAGAGGAAAATTTCTGTTTCAAAAGCTTACATTTAATAAAAGAGAAACAGATGATCAATGAAATAAATGTGCAAATAAGAAAACCAGAAAAATGATCATTTATAAATCTGTAATGAAACATATATGAAATGAAAGAGAAAATATAACTCAAAAGAAAAATTAACATAAAAGGGAAAAGGTGAATTAATGAATAAAAGTATGAGCAAGTTTTATGGGGAAAAGGCAAAACAGATAAATCATTTACTAATTTGAAAAAAGTAAGAAGAAAATGAAACTGTCAGTTTCAAAAATTTTAAATGTTAATATATAACCATAATGCATAACCAATGAAGATGAAATTAAAGCAATTATGAAGTTATTTTATTCTATAATATAAAAATAAAACTGACATTATAAATTAAATGGATAAACATTTACAAATATATAAATCATTCAAATAACAAAATACTTTAATAACACTCTGAAAAAGCAATTGAATAATTCATACATAAATGGGCTCCCTAAGGAAAAAAAAAACACAGTGGACTCCATGGACTTAGAAATGAATTCTACCAATATTTTTAAAAAGAATTAATTGAATACTACATTAAATTGATTGAAAATTCAGTAAAGGCCCTACAAAATTCTTTCTATCATCCAAATAAAATTTTAATGCCTAAACCAAGGAGAGGAAAAACAGATAAAGACAATTATAGACCAATTTCCCTAATGGATATTAATGCAAAATTTTAAATAAAATACTAGCAAGAAGATTAAAACAAAAAAGCACAGAGATTATATGAGGAATTCTGGGCTGGTTCAATATTAGGAAAACTATCAACATAACTGACAACATGAATAACAAAAACAACAAAAATCATGTGATGATTTCAATAGATACAGAAAAGCCTTTCAACAAAATATAAGACCCATCCCTTTTAAAAACGCTAGAAAACATAGGAATAAATGGAGCTTTCCTTAAAATAATGAATATCTATTTAATAGCAAGCATTATATACAATGAGAATAATGAAAAGCCGTTCCAATAAAATCACGGGTGAAGCAAAGATAGTCATTATCACTACTATTCATTATTTTACTATAAATGCTAGCTATATCAATAAAAGAAGAAAAAGATACTGAAGAAATCAAAAAATATGCAATAAAGAAGTAAATATCAGTTTTTACATATGATATATATACTTGGAAAACTCTAGAGAATCAACTAAAAATTATACAAAACAAATAGTAATTTAAACAGTTACAGAAAACAAGACCACACAAATAACAGTATTTCTATATATTATCAACAAAATCAAAGCAGGAAGAAATTCTATTTAAAATAACTTCAGATAACATAAGACACGTGGGAGTCTATCTGCTAACATACATACAGAAACTACTAGAATACAATTAAAAATATTCTTCATATAAATTAAGGCAAATCTAACTAATTGGACAAATATTCACTTATGGATATGATGAGCCAATGTAATAAAACCACAATACTACCAATATAATTTACTTATCTAGATTCATGGCACTAAAAATAGTAAAGAATTATTATGTAGAACTAAAGACAGTAGTTTTAAAAATCATCTAGAAAAACAAAAGTTCAAGAAAATGAAGAGAATCTAATGAAAAGAAATGTGAAGAAAAGAGGCCTAGCAATAGCGGATCTAAAACTTTAATACAATGCTGTAATCAAAACAATTTTGTATTATTTAAGAAATAGAATGATTGATAACAGAACAGATTAGGTTCACAACATACAGAAGAAAACGAGCACAGTAACCTAGTGTTTAATAAATCTTAAAATCCCATCTTGGGGATAAGAATTCATTATGTGACAAAAACTTCTGAGAAAATTAGAAAGCCTCAGGTGGAAAAAAGACATGAACCAACAATTTACACACTATACCAAGATAAAATCACAATGGGTACATGGTTTAGACATAAAGCGTGATATAAGTAAATCTGTCAAAACTATAGATAGGGTTAAAGTTTATAACCAAAGAAGAGATAGGAAAGATACTTAAGAGACAAAAATAAAAAATTTTGATTACATTGAATTGAAAAAGTTCTATACAAACAAAACGAATGTAGTCAAAATTAAAAGAAAAGTAGAATGGGAAAATTTAGTAGCAATTTTCTTTGCTAAATATATCATTTCTTAAATATAAGAATAATTCTTCAATTTTTAAATTAAGGGGAATAGCCAAGCAGTTTTCAATGGAACAAACTGAAACAATCACTATTCATATTAAAAATACTCTAAATAATTAATAATTATATAATTGCAAATTAAAGCAATTCTGTTATACCACCGCCCATTCATCATATTGACCAAGATTAGAGAAAAGGAAAAAGGAAAATGACAAATGCTGAATGGGATGGGGAAAAAACACATATACTGTCACTGGTCTTTATAAACCAGACATACCATTCTGGAGAACAATTTGGAACTATGCCAAAGGGACTATAAAACTGTGTATCCGCTAATTCAGCAATACCACTATAACTTATATTCCATAAAGAGATTAACAAAAAAAGGTAAAGGACTTATATTTGCAAACATTTATAGCCGTTCTTGATGGTAGAAAAGAATTGGAATTTGAGAGTCTATATAAACAGTTAAAAAATGGTTAAATAAGTTATAATACATGAAACTAATGGGACACCATTATGCTATATGAATAATTTGAAGGGAATAATTCGAGAAAAAAGTTAGGAAGATTTATGTTAATTGATGCAAAGTGAAGTGAGTAATACCAAAAGAACAATATTCATGGTAAAAATAAAATTGTAAAGACAATGAACTACAAAAGATTTGGTCATTCTAATCAGTACAATGATCAACCATAATTGCAAAGGACTACTTATTAAAAATCCTATAGAGGGGGTAACTAGGTGGCCAAGCTGATTAAGAGCCATGCCTGGAGATGGGAGGTCCTGAGTTCAAATCTAGTCTCAGTCTTAACTATGTGATCAAGCCTCTTAACTCCCAATATCAACCCTTACCACTCTTCTTCCTTGGAACCAATACTTAGTACTGAATCCAAGATAGAAGAAAGGTTATTTTTAAAAATCCTATTGACCTCTAGGAAGAGAGTTGATGGGAACAGTGCAAACCAAAGTATTTATTTCCCTTTCTTTTGTGTTCTTTTTTTAAAAAATAGGGCTAATGTGGAAATATTATATATGATTTCTTATGTATAAATAAGAGTTGTAATTTTAGCATTCTCAATAGATAGAGAAGAGAGTAGAAAGAGAAAATGTGGAACTAAAAATAAAATTGAATTTTTCTAGAAAGTTATAATTGTGTGAAATATCTGATTCCAACTTATTAAAAATTTTCAGTGAGAATTTGAATAATATAACAACTTCTGGGAATTTGTTATTCATATTAATCAAGACCTAGCTATGTTCCCATGCATACTTATATACATACATAAATACATTCATATATGCATATATAGTCATTCATATGCATGTATCGAGTATCCCAAGAATCTCAGTGCTATTTTAAATTATTCAGTGCTAAAATTTTTGGTATACTTTACAATTTAGCATTACAGACAGCATCCAAGATTCAAGAAGATTTGGGTTCAAATTTTTCCTCAGGTACTTTGACTGATCAATCAAACAATAATTGGAATTATAAAAATATAAATCTTAATAGCTCCATGAGTATGGGGGAGCCACTTAATTACCTCTGAATCTCAGCTTTGCCATCAATAAAAGAGAGGTGGTACCTAAATTGTAAAGTTGTGCAAATGAGAAAAAAATGTCTATTAAGTCTCCTGGTGAACTTTAAAACCCTATGTAAATGTTAGTTATTAATTATGATTTTCATTCTCCTGATCTTTTCCATCATCATTGTGAGAGAACTGGAGAAAAACATTTTAGTGAGGAGAATGAAGATAACATGAGATAAAACAATGTACTCCTTCAATGATGCCTTAGTAGTATCAAATGTGATAGATGCCTATTTTTAAAAACACATTGAGGCATTTTGGAACTACTGTAAGGAAGCCAGTCATCCATCTTAACTCAAGCCTTGTTCGAACTTGTTTCTCAGAAGATTTATTTTAATTATGACCTTGTAGGGTGAGGTGAGACTATATTTTTAGCTATCACCCTATACTCAAATTCAGATAAACAGCATGTGGAATTGTTCTGTAAATACACATATTCTCTTTAGTAGTAATTTCCCTCTAGTATACAGACTCTCTCTTCTCTCTTTGAAGTTTTGTTTTTCTTTCTGCTTTAAATATCTGACAAAGTTGCTATGCTGGAGTTCTTTTGAAGACAAATATGAAGGCATATTTCATTTATGGATTCCAGGCTTATATTCAGTCAAGTTTATTTCTTCCATATCAATCTGCCATCTGTTACTTCAAATGCAATTCTCACATTCTAGAACCTGACCCAGAATATGAGTTAAAAAGCTTTGTTTTCCCCACCACACAACCATCCAAAAAATGATTGTTACTCTACTAAGAACTTGTTGAGACTTTACATTCCATGAACCCCTTCCATAACCTCCATGATAACATTTTTTCTTCTCATTTTACCCACTGACAGTATATATGTGTTTGACAGATGTATGTTTTTAGATTAGACTTGTTTTTTCTTTCAAAAATCTCATTTTACATTTGTGAAAAATGAGGCATGATATACTTGAAGGATTTTTAGTTAAGTTTCCAAATCTACCTACTAAATAAGAGCATTTAATATTTATATATGACTATAAGGTTTATTGCTTTGCAAATTTTATATTCTTTTGATCCATAACATGCCTGTTAAACTTGTACTACACTAATATTCTTAACCTTTTCTGATGTCATGAACTTCTGGCAGTCTATTCAAGCCTACAGATCCTTTCTCAAGATATTACAAAATTGGGGGCAGCTATTGGCTCAATGACTTGACAGCAAGAGACAAGGGGTCCTAGGTTCAAATAAGACCTCAGATATTTCCTAGCTGTGTGACCCTGGGTGAGTCACTTAATCCCCATTGCCTAGCCCTTACTGCATTTCTACCTTGAAACCATTACATAGGATTGATCCTAAGACAGAAGGTAAGGGTTTAAAAAATATGATGAAATCCATCTAGTTGCTGAAGTAGATAGAGCACTGAGCATGGAGTCAGGAAGAAGTGGATTCAAATCCAGTCTGGAGTCAGGAAAACTCATCTTCCTGAGTTCAAATCTGTTCTCAGACACTAACTAGCTCTGTAACCCTGGGCAAGACACTTAACTATTTGCCTCAGTTTTCTTATATGTAAAATTAGCTGGAAAAGGAAATAAATGGCAAACCACTTGAATATCTTTGCCAAGAAAACCCCAATCACATCACAAAGGGTTTGATATAACTGAAAATGAGTGAACAAAAACAACAACAATAATTTTATTATTATCAAAATGCTTAAAATAAGTGCATAGAATTTTATCAAAATTTGTTATTACCCAAAAAAACCATCATCTCCTATTTAAGGATCTCATGCTCTAGAAGCAATGTCCCCATTTTTGAGATGAAAGAAGGCTCAAAAAATATTAAGTGATTTTACCATAGACACCTAACAAATGTCACATGTAGGATTTGAAGTCAATTTTGTAGGGTTTTAGGATCATGAATCTTGACATAGAATGCACTTCAAATGACCTTCAATCCAACCACCACATTTTACAGTTGAGGAAATTGAGAAATAGAAAGGTAACTTGCCCAAAGCCATCCAGGTAAGTAGGCAAAGTTGTGTTTGGAAACCAGAGAGTCTGATTCCAGAGGCAGGACTCTTTCCAGTGTACACAATTATTTATGATTCTCCCTGACTTTAATTCCAGTAACTTTATGCATTATTCCAGGTCACTTTTAACTTAGTCTCCAATAACAGAACATAAAGACATGATTTATGTAAGAGGAATAGATAGTAGAACTAGTCAAATGTCATTATCCTACCTCCCACCCTCAACCCTTATCCTGTACTATCCAAAGTTTATTCATTTTGACTATTTGTTAGAATTGGCTCACATAGATTATAAAACAAGACCCAAGTCTCTGTGAAAAAGAGAAACAAAAAAGTACCTTTTAAAAAACAATCAGTAAAAATCAGAAGTGCTAGTGGTAGGCTAGAAAATTTATCTACTTATAGCAATATATGCCACTATATAAGTCACCACCTCTTCCACCATCTAGTACTATTTATAAGTTAGTACTCAGATCAGTTTCAAAGATTTAAAGTACAGAAGCAAAGAGGAACATTCACATTTTGATGCTTTTCAATATGTCAGAAGAATAAACACAAGATACAAATTTTAAATATCTGGCGACTCACAATATTGTGATTTGTTTTCTATTTGGCTTTGTTTAAAAATTTCTACCCTTTAATAAAAGCATTCTAGCTATCATTATAATATTCCCCAAAACTTCTAGTTTCTAGAATTCAAGCACAGTTTTCTATCATCATGGAAGACTGGATGTGGCCATAAAAAATGAGCACTCTGTACTGCCACCAACTATCCTTACCCAGTATGTCTAAGAAATTTTATTTTTAAAGATCCCATAACATATAACTGTAATTAATAAAAGAATAGAAGATGTAGGTTTATTCCCAGATTTTAGAGTTAATTGGTACGTAATAAAAAAGAATAAGTCTATATGAAATTGAAAAATTTTACATTAACAAAATCAATGCATCGAATAACCCTAAAAAGCCTTCTGATATTCAAGTTAATAAAAGGCAATTACCACAAGTATTTTAAAGAAAAATACCACAATCCAATAACTAAATGGTCAAAGTGTATAAAGGGGAAATGATATACACAGAATTTCAAATTATTAACAAGCATATGAGTGACTATTTTAAATCACTAACATTAAGAGCAAAGCAAATCAAAATAATTGAACTTTCACTTTATACCCAGCAAACGAGCAAAAATAAAAAAAAAAGGTGAGACTAGTCAAAGCTACAAGGGGGTATGTGAAGATAGAGAGGCATACTAATATACAGAATGAAGAACAGTCAATTGGCATAGTTGTCTTGAAAAGCTATTTGGAACCATACTCCTAGGAAGTCAAAGATATGAAGAAAGGTCTAATAAACAACAAAATATTTATATCAACCTTTCTTTTAATAGGACCAAAAACCTAAGTAGATAATTCCAAATGACTATGGAATGGCTATGTAAATTATGGTGTGTGAATTTCAAAGAATCATTACTATGCTGTAGAAAATGATGAATAAGAAGATAATACAGAGCCATGGGAAGATATATGAAATTGATACAAAATGAAGCATGCAAAAGCCAGGAACACAAGATGAAACCACAATGTAAATGAAAGCACGATGTAATGTAAAAATAAATGTTTTGTAACTATAACTTAACTTGATCCCAAAAAAGAGATATAAAAATACAACTCCCTTTCCTTCTTTGCAAATACAGGAGAAATATAAATGTTAAAAATGCAAATACTGTCAACTTTATTAATGTATTATTTACTTTTGCTAAACTTTTTCATTTCTTTTTTCATTCTTGATAATAAGAAATGGATTTTGGGGCAGAAAAAGAAGAAGATACTGGGAAATGAGAAATGAAATTACATAAAATAAAAAGAGTGTTTTGTTTTATTTTGAAGCACAAGAGTAGGTTTCTTTAGCTTCTTAAGACTAAGCTTGATTTTTGTCACATACATTATACAGTCATAAAACGAATACATCTTAAACTATTCTTGCCTCATTATTTGTTTTAGTGAATTCCTGCAATAGAAAATATTATGTAAATAAACTTCCATTCAGAATTTTTTCTACTTTCTTCCTAGTTTTCAGTGTTCTGCTCAATACCTTTTGCTGTAATGGCTTAGGTGTCATCCCAGGATGGATATGTGTTCTTATCTATGTGAGTACTCCTCCAATGGTACAGAGCAAAACTCCCCTAAGCCTTTGTATACCTGACACTCTTATAAATGGCCTCCAGTAAATCCTCCAGAAAGGAGGTAATCAACATGCTGGGAGTCAGGAAAGGGGGATGTGAGGTCTAGGGGCATGGGGTCAAGTTTTTCATACAAGTCTCTTTAAATTTCATGGATGCATGGATACCAATGGATCCTGCCCATTGGTTTTACACCTTTCAGATCATGTATGTTTCTGATATCTTTTACAATAACTCCAGTAAGTCAAGTAAAACTGTTCCCTAGTCATATGCTACAGTAGCCTATGCTCACTCCTCATGTACCTCTCCATCACATTTTTGACTTTCAACTTTAATTTTTCAGAGGATAGGGCATTCTACTGATTCACGGCCATGCAGCATTACTGGAAGAATGTCAATGGGCCTTCACTTCAAGACCCATTAGAATTTCATAATTCTGTGAAAGGAAAGCATGGTATAGTAGAAAGAGGGCTAGAATGAGAGAAAGAGGACCTGGGCTCAAAACCTCCCCCTTTTACCTAACTCAAATTATAATCTTAACCAAGTCATTTAAACTCCTTGGTTTCCTCAGATATAAAAGGAACAGGTTGAACTAGATGACATTAAAAATCCATTTCAATTCTAAATCTAGACTCATATAAAAATACTATTTAACTGACTAGAATTATATGTGTGGAGGGAGGGAGAAAAAAAGGGAGGAAAAATAAGAGAAGAAGGAAGGAAGGAAGGAAGGAAGGAAGGAAGGAAGGAAGGAAGGAAGGAAGGAAGGAAGGAAGGAAGGAAGGAAGGAAGGAAGGAAGGGAGGGAGGAAGGGAGGGAGGGAGGGAGGGAGGGAGGGAGGGAGGGAGGGAGGGAGGGAGGGAGGGAGGGAGGGAGGGAGGGAGGGAGGGAGGGAGGGAGGGAGGGAGGGAGGGAGGGAGGAAGGAAGGAAGGAAGGAAGGAAGGAAGGAAGGAAGGAAGGAAGGAAGGAAGGAAGGAAGGAAGGAAGGAAGGAAGGAAGGAAGGAAGGAAGGAAGGAAGGAAGGAAGGAAGGAAGGAAGGAAGGAAGGAAGGAAGGAAGGAATTCAAGGCATTTATGTTTCAAAAGATTTAGAAAGGAGCAACAGAATCTTCATAGTTAGCCCATTTTTTGTTTCTATTTTATAAAAAGGCTCAGAAGAGTGTGTTAAAAATGTATGTTGGATTTTATTCCTTATTTTGCATGTTTATTTGCTCGTTTTCTTTCTTTGATGGTGTTTATGATATTTTTTAAGAATAAATGCCCTTGTGTAATATAGACAGTAAAACAAGCATCTCCATTATTACTCTGGAGAACATATGGCACAAAAGGAGGTCTGGAACTCACTCTTTCTAACTCCCAATCTAATTTTCTTTCTACAGACAACATAGATCTTTACTACTGCCTTAACAAATTAATTTGATGTTAGTCAATTCACTTCACCATTCTATTCTATTTAATTAAGTTCAGATAGCATTCACTAAGCACCTACTATGTTTCAGGAAGTAAACAGGACACTTAGGATAAAAAGAGGGAAAATGCCATAGTCTTGTGAAAGGAAAAGGAGAAAGAAAGAGGGAGGGAGAAGAGGGAGGGGGAAGAAAGGGATAGATAATATTGGAAAATAATAAGGAAGAATGAGAAGAAAAATGAGAAGATAGATACAACATAGATAGAAACAGATGATCTAGTTCTCACCCTTACAGAATTAGTAATAATCTACTAGTGAGGGTATAATACACAATATAATATAATATATAAGCTTTGTGACCATGGACAATTCACTTAAGCTCTCAATGTCAGTACCCCTGCCAAATTTCCTTTAGTGTTTCCCAAGAAATGAGAGACATTAGGTGAAGCAGTATTAGAATGAGGGGTTCATTTTATAAAAATATTTTTTTAAGTAGTAAATGGATGATTAGCCAAAGTTTGTTTATGGTAAAATTACAAGTTGGGATACTGGAAAATGAGCCAGCACTGATGAAGTCATGACTTAAGGGAAGAACTGCATTATGTACACTGATGCTTATAGCCATAATGTCATACATGTTCACATAGATTCATTCATTATTACAGCAACTATTTTGCTATTAACTTATTTTAAATTTATACAGTATTTGTCCTCAAAAGGAATTCAAGTTTATTTATGGAGCTTCAGGGAAATCAGGAAATGTTTTGGAATAATTGGGGAAGTAGAGCTAAAATCCAACAGGGTCAGACAAGAGTGCCACAGATTTAATTTTTAAAAAATTGATAACAAAAACTTCTGATGTAAGTAATATCATTGTTTTCTATATTCAGAATTAGTACTATAAGCAAGATAAAGCAGTGATATTTTAATAGATTATTTTAGTATATTAATCACTAAATGGTAATGCATATTAAATTTCAGTTGTGACCTTTCCTACAGAATCATTCCTTTTGATTAGCTACTTAATATCTCTCATCATACAATGCTTACTACGTTCAATAATATTTTTATTGTCTAGATTTCTATCCAGTTCCCTGCTTCGCTCATACACAAAAAGAACACATGAAATATAAAGTCCTTTGTGAATGTCTCATCTCATATACTAGAACTCAAAGCAGACAAAACTTTGATATAGTGCTTGTGGCCTTTTTTGGTTTTTAAACAGTTTTCCCCTCCATGAAGGGTTATACAGATGAAGGATGAAGAAATTTACAACCCCAAGAAAGAATTAATAATAAGAAAAGAAAGGAAGACAAAAAGACAATGTGGGGCTAATCATCCAAGGAAAAAATTAGAACAGGCTAATCTATTTTCTTTTCTTTTCATTCACAACCC
Source organism: Monodelphis domestica (assembly GCF_027887165.1). Taxonomy (NCBI): domain Eukaryota; kingdom Metazoa; phylum Chordata; class Mammalia; order Didelphimorphia; family Didelphidae; genus Monodelphis; species Monodelphis domestica. Next base: position 178,161,289 of record NC_077231.1, read on the forward strand.
ATTGGATAATTCAGTTACTGGACATCAAACCTGAAGGTCTAGGAGTAGAAACAGTAAGGGGAACGGGAGGTCGACTTTAATCTGAACTGATTTCAGAAAATCTGGAGAGGACTTGCAGTATCTCCTGTCACAAAGCCTTGACCTGTTTTAAAAGATATTCAGGACATTTAATCACCTTAGAGTGGGCCTGGGTTAGACTAACCTGGACATCAGGAGCTAAGGAAGCAATCTTACATCATTCCCAGAGTATTGGTGACTCTATTCACATACAAGAGAATTGGCAGCCTTTAATTACAAAATCCCTTTTTTTTGTCTTGGCTCTGTAGCTCCAACTATTGATTAAGTTTTCTTTCATCAATTCCTGGCACTATCTGCATCTGCCACTTATTTTCAATTGGAAATCATATTAAAAGTTTGATTAAGTTCAATGCCATGGCACACACTTATTTCCAGTAGCTACCATTTTTCTGGCCCAATCAACAATGGAAAAATGAAACTTCATGTTATGAAACCCAATAAACACCGGAATTTTGATTTTTCACAATTACTTCCCAGAATTCAAAGAATAATGCAATGAATGAGGAACCATTTACATCTTGTCACAAAGTAGCAATAAGCCAATTCCTTTTCACCTGCCAGAGACTTTTTGAAAGCAGTTGTCTTGGTTTTCTCCCTCCCTTTTTATTTGACAGCAAAAGTGGCAGGCAATCTTATTTTGACAGCTCAAAACAGGAATCTTACTAAACACAAACAAAAAATGAAACACAAAAATTACAAAAATCCCAGAATCCAGGAATTATAAGAAAGAGTGCCATGTATCCCCAAATCCCTCCCCAACATGACCCACATGGGGTCAAGTCTCTCTGCCTAAAAAGCTGCAGAATGGGAAGATTTTTATCTCCCAAGTCTGTCACTTCTGAAGAGCTCTGATTAATAGGAAATTTCCTTCATCCTGAGTAAACCTATTTCTGTGTAATTTCAACTCATTCTTCTTCATTATATGCTTTGGGATCAAAAACAGAAACAACAAGAAATCTAAGCTCTCTTTTACAAGATTGTCTTTTAAATTTATGAAGGCTTTTATGTCTTTCCCACTTCGATGCCCAGTTTTCTCTTCTTAAGGCTAAGCAGCCCCATTTCTTCAACATAATTTCCATTCCTCTCCACAAGCATTCCAATTTGTCAAATGTAGTGGTTAAACCTGAGCACAATAGGCCAAACAGAGGTTGACAATGGCAAAACACAAAGGAATAATCATGACCCTCATTTGAGAAATTATGGTTTTCTTAATGCAACCTAGAATTGGTAGATGTGGACTGGATATGTGATTTCAATGATGCTCCCAGGCAAGGAAAGTCCTTGTACCGGAAATTTCTCCTCAATTGAACTTAGAGTTGCTTTAAACACAGAATGCCAATTAGGCAGTATATAGAGAAGAGGGACCTAAGTCTTTCTGGTTATTATCAGGCTGCCTCTCAACTTAGAATAGCACTAGATTTCTCTTTCCCATATCATACATTTGAATTATATGGTTTACAAAACACTAAAATTTTCCGTTTATTTCACAAGAACTATTGTCTAGACATACCTGCTCCATTCTGGAATTTTGAGAGTGTAAAACTTTACAATTAAGTCTTAGAGGAGATATGCTGAAAAATGTTTAATGGCTGGGCTGGGAATGGAGGAAGCTCTGCACACACTTTGATATTTAATCTGGATTACTAAGAATTTCTAACGTCTAAACAATCAATAAAATAACAAATCAACCCTTGATTTGTAGTGATTGCTGATAGTCCACAGTTAAACATTTTAAAAAAGGTTCTCCCAGGCCCTGGTTCTTACACACTCCTGGCCTTATATTTCATGTTGTTCAATTTAGTTCATTGCTATAATCTATCCAGTCCTTCTTGGATCTTGTCCAATCTAATGTATTATTCTATCTCTTTCAATTTCATGTTATTTTCCAATTTGTTGGTATTTCCTGTAGCTACATCAAAATCATTAAAAAAAATGTTTAGGATTGATCCCAAAGGGCACCCAGGACAGATCACCTTTCAAATGAATAATGAGTCATTTATGGCTACACTTTGAGTCTACTCATTCAGCAAGTTTTAACTCCATTAAAATGGACCTAGCCCATATACTTTCATCTTGTCTGCAAGGACAGTGTGAGAAAAGACATCAAATGCTTTTTGGAAAGCTAAGTATATTCATCGTGTACAAAATCTCTCTGATTCAGAGTATATCTATATGGGGGGGGGGGGGTTAGTTTGTTTTTTAAGAGTGAGGAAGAACAAGATGGAGATGGAGAAGACTAATATTTAGCACTCAAATCAGTAGTCGTTTTATAACTTAGCCCTATAAAGTGGTCTCAGGGATCTGAGATGGTAATCAGTGGCTTGTCTGGGTCCATCCAGACAATATACTAGTAGACTTCAAGGCCAGATCTTACTAACAGAGAGAGGCCAGTTTTCTATCTGCTGTACTAGCCTCCCACTTGGCTAGTTACCTTATCTAAAAGGGAATTTGAGAAAGAATTTTGAAATTCCACTCTATTCACTTTTTTTGGATATCAGAAAATGTACCATTTTAAAATCTTGTAACACCTGTAACTTTCTCCAAGATCTTTTGAAGACCCTAATAATTATAATATTTATCCATTATTAAATATTTTGGCACTCTGTCTGATATCATGATCTGAACTCACTGAGGAATACCAATATTACACAGAACTACAAATCTTAAAAAATATTTTTCAAAGGCTATAGTCCTTCCAAACATAATATTCTAATTAGTACTTTCTGATCATTCTTTTATCTGATCTGGTTCTCTACTTCCTCCTGAGGTTAGAAAGAGATCACTGTATACCACTGGATA